>NC_089852.1:39431206-39691206 GCF_036373705.1 Amia ocellicauda | reverse complement strand
ATGGGATCTAATTAGCGCCATAAGTAACGAATTCAAAATAAAAAATATTGTAAACAAAACAAATAAAGTTGAGAAAAAACTGATGTTGAGATCAAAAATAAGACAATCGAAAGCTAAATGTATAGAACTGTAAACAGAAAAAATTATATCAAAAGCAAAAAATATATATATTGAAAGGAAATAATGTTAAAGGAGACACTGGAGTCGCTGTCTTTGGTTGCGATGCTGCGGCGCTGTTTTGTCGTGAGGGCGGGGCTTAGAGGGAGGCGTAGGTCATGGCTCTCCATTGGTCCACTACGTTTGAGTGACAGTTCTTCCTAACCCAATCAGTGAGCAGGGTGGGCTGGTCTGACAGTCACTCTGCAACACATCTTTGACTTCAGCACTGACTGACCCATAGACTGAGTGGGGCAACTACATGGCTTCAGAATTTAATTATAAACAAAGCATGTTTTTAATAAAAGTTATAGACAATCGCCTTCTACATATTGCATATGTGTTTATTTTATACAGCCTTTATTCTCATCTTTATCAGTGGTGCCAGTAATTTTGTAGGTGACTGTGCATATACACTCACCTAAAGGATTATTAGGAACACCTGTTCAATTTCTCATTAATGCAATTATCTAACCAACCATGGCAGCAACATGGCAGTTGCTTCAATGCATTTAGGGGTGTGGTCCTGGTCAAGACAATCTCCTGAACTCCAAACTGAATGTCTGAATGGGAAAGAAAGGTGATTTAAGCAATTTTGAGCGTGGCATGGTTGTTGGTGCCAGACGGGCCGGTCTGAGTATTTCACAATCTGCTCAGTTAATGGGGTTTTCACACACAACCATTTCTAGGGTTTACAAAGAATGGTGTGAAAAGGGAAAAACATCCAGTATGCGGCAGTCCTGTGGGCGAAAATGCCTTGTTGATGCTAGAGGTCAGAGGAGAATGGGCCGACTGATTCAAGCCGATCGAAGAGCAACTTTGACTGAAATAACCACTCGTTACAACCGAGGTATGCAGCAAAGCATTTGTGAAGCCACAACACGTACAACCTTGAGGCGGATGGGCTACAACAGCAGAAGACCCCACCGGGTACCACTCATCTCCACTACAAATAGGAAAAAGAGGCTACAATTTGCACAAGCTCACCAAAATTGGACAGTTGAAGACTGGAAAAATGTTGCCTGGTCTGATGAGTCTCGATTTCTGTTGAGACATTCAGATGGTAGAGTCAGAATTTGGCGTAAACAGAATGAGAACATGGATCCATCATGCCTTGTTACCACTGTGCAGGCTGGTGGTGGTGGTGTAATGGTGTGGGGGATGTTTTCTTGGCACACTTTAGGCCCCTTAGTGCCAATTGGGCATCGTTTAAATGCCACGGCCTACCTGAGCATTGTTTCTGACCATGTCCATCCCTTTATGACCACCATGTACCCATCCTCTGATGGCTACTTCCAGCAGGATAATGCACCATGTCACAAAGGTCAAATCATTTCAAATTGGTTTCTTGAACATGACAATGAGTTCACTGTACTAAACTGGCCCCCACAGTCACCAGATCTCAACCCAATAGAGCATCTTTGGGATGTGGAGCTTCGTGCCCTGGATGTGCATCCCACAAATCTCCATCAACTGCAAGATGCTATCCTATCAATATGGGCCAACATTTCTAAAGAATGCTTTCAGCACCTTGTTGAATCAATGCCACGTAGAATTAAGGCAGTTCTGAAGGCGAAAGGGGGTCAAACACAGTATTAGTATGGTGTTTCTAATAATCCTTTAGGTGAGTGTGTATATATATATATATATATATATATACACTGATAATCTCGTTATCATGGCACCTGTCAGTGTGTGGGATATATTAGGCAGCAAGCGAACATTTTGTCCTCAAAGTTGATGTGTTAGAAGCAGGAAAAATGGGCAAGCGTTAGGATCTGAGTGACTTTGACAAGGGCCAAATTGTGATGGCTAGATGACTGGGTCAGAGCATCTCCAAAACTGCAGCTCTTGTGGGGTGTTCCCGGTCTGCAGTGGTCAGTACCTATCAAAAGTGGTCCAAGGAAGGAAAAGCAGTGAACCGGCGACAGGGTCATGGGCAGCCAAGGCTCATTGGTGCATGTGGGGAGCGAAGGCTGGCCCGTGTGGTCCGATCCAACAGACGAGCTACTGTAGCTCAAATTTCTGAAAAAGTGAATGCTGGTTCTGATAGAAAGGTGTCAGAACACACAGTGCATCGCAGTTTGTTGCGTATGGGGCTGTGTAGCCGCAGACCAGTCAGGGTGCCCATGCTGACCCCTGTCCACTGCCGAAAGCGCCTACAATGGGCACGTGAGCATCAGAACTGGACCACGGAGCAATGGAAGAAGGTGGCCTGGTCTGATGAATCACGAGTTCAAGGTGTTGACTTGGCCTCCAAATTCCCCAGATCTCAATCCAATCGAGCATCTGTGGGATGTGCTGGACAAACAAGTCTGATCCATGGAGGCCCCACCTCGCAACTTACAGGACTTAAAGGATCTGCTGCTAACGTCTTGGTGCCAGATACCACAGCACACCTTCAGAGGTCTAGTGGAGTCCATGCCTCGACGGGTCAGGGCTGTTTTGACTACAAAAGTGGGACCTACACAATATTAGGTAGGTGGTCATAATGTTATGGCTGATCTGTGTGTGTGTATGTGTGCATGTTTGTATGCTCTTAATGAATACGATGCCCCTCCATTGCCTCTTGTTAATGATGTGAGCTCCATCAGACTGGCACTGTTATCTGAGGGTCTGAATTAAAGTGCTCTTGCAGGTTATATTCATATGTTACATTAAATTATTATATAATGATCATTTAAATATATGATTAGAAAGTTCAGCCAAAAACATTTCGGCACCTATCAATCAATCAATCAATCAATCAATCAATCAATTAAGTAATTGATGTACTATCCCATAAAACTAGGAGGTGATATTAATGGACAATGTATTTAAAAAATATCATTGAATATTTTAACTAAATACAGACACAGATGACTTGAAAATATTGCTTAGGTACTTTTTCGGTGAAAGGTAAAGGCGCTGAATGCTGATGCTGAAGTGTGTCCCATTGAGCGCTTTTAGTTTCACCTCCTCCCTCCTCCCTCCTCTCTCCTCTCTTGAGTTGGAGCACCGCCCCTTACCAATAATTATTTATAGCAGTGGTTCTCAAACCTGTCCTGGAGTACCACCTACCCTGCTGGTTTTTGTTCCAACCAGCTCTCAATTACTTAATGGAACCCTTAATTGAACTAATAATTTCCTAAATCAGAGCCTTTTCATTATTTTTAACAGTAGCATACAATTGTATAAGGAAAGTATTAAAGAGTCAAATGTAATACAATTACTTAAATTAAGGGTTAAGTAATTGAGAGCTCGGTTGGAACAAAAACCAGCAGGGTAGGTGATACTCCAGGACAGGTTTGAGAACCACTGACTTATAGCACATGCCTCATTTTATTATACTAACATCTGGAAATTAGATATTTCTTAAAGAGGGGGAAAAACACATTTCATATATGATTTCAATTTGAAGTAACTATAACAAATCAAATCATACTCTTTTTTTTTTTTCAACACCATTTCAGGTTAAATCCCAGGCTAACTTATAACTTATAGGAATCGCTATAGCGTCTTATATAACCAGGATCAAAGCGGATAAACAAGCACCCCACGACGCAGGCGCGATGACGCCGCTGTTCCACCGCAATGCGGGGAATTCCAGCCGCGGCGAGGAAAGTCCCGGCGGGGCTACATACGGGAAACTACGCTACTCTACACAACAGCACAGTTATTGGAAGCGCAGTACACATATTTTTTTAAGCTCTGGTGCCAAGAATTGATCCTGTTTGCCAATAAAAATCTGATTAGTTGGTTCACATTGTCCACTTCAGTTTGCAGCACAGTAAGTTTCTGAGGTGAGTAGCATCCATTGCTTTCTCTGTACTTAAGAAGTTGCTTCGTATCGTGGGCGTGCGTTTTATTTTTCTTCTCCGAAATCTTCCCCACACACAAGCAACTGTATTATTACAGCGGCATGTACCTTGAGTTATGTTATTTTTAAAATGGCTAAAACATTATAATGTATGCTATGAGGATTGGTTACAATGAACGGTAGCTCAACAGAAAGAAATAAAACTAACTAACTAAATAACAGCTTCTGATTTTTAAGTCTGTTTTGGAATGCTTGTTACTACCAATTATCAATCTAATTTAATCAATTCCGACTTGTAGAAATAATCTGTGGTAGCCTATGCCATTTTGGAGTCGCTGTTTTCTCCGCAGAGACGCACGCAGGCGCGAGTGCGAACAGAGCTTGCGTGGTGACGTCACCAGGTTATTCGAATAATGCCTGTTTGAATGTGTTCTCGCTCGAGGAGGGACAGTGTGTGGCGGGTCGTGTCGGTCTGCGCAGGTTTTGTTAGCTCATCATTCAAAAGACAACACTATGAAACATCTGCTACTTAAAAAAGCTCGCATTGAGCTCCAACACTTCAGTAAAATAAGGCTGAACTGACACTTCCGCTTGCACTGCAGCCATTTCCAGGTGACGCACAAGAGCAGCTGCTCTGCTCGTCAGCCTCAGTTGTGTCAGGCGTCAGCTTTCAGGTATGTACGGTTTTGTTAAACATACGTGTTTGTTCATGTGTAGGTTGTGATAAGGAGGCGATGTGTAGTTATTACCTGTCGTTTGTTGCAACCCTCACATTACACAGCCGGGTTAAAATAAAACAGCGCCGATTCATGCAAATGCCAAATTCAGACAATGTGGTTTTAGACTGAACGCAAACGACTGCCTTCACGTCACTAAAACGACAGATAAATCATTGTTCAGTTTCACAGATTGCTCGTTTACTGTTGAACGTTTCATAGTGTTAGGATTAAAACTTCCATTACTACGATTAAATTGTAGTTTTTGTAATGCCATCTTATGCCAGCTACGTTTTCTGTACAGTCTTAACACAGCTCGTACTGTTAAAGTACATGTTAATATGATCCGAACGCATAAAAAGGTGGCCAAAATAAATGTAATTGTTACTGCAGCGCTTTACTGTTGAAATGGAGGCTAGTAGCGCCACCAGGCAGGACTCTATTACTAGATACTGTAGACTGCACTCAAAATGAAGGACATTTTATTAAAATATTTCAAACAATCTACTAATGTTTTTTTGTTTTGTTTATGCAATATATACAATGGGTGTGTGTATATTATATAACCTGTGCATGTGCATATGTATACTGTCTGACAGTTAAGTGAATGTCAGTTTAAGGTATGGTGGAAAATTCTGTAAGCAAATCAAGCTGATGGTAATTGCCCGTCCTTTTTACCACCCAGCTCTAAACCTCAAATTGATGTATGATCTTTCATGTTCTTTGAATAATAGGGCAAGACTATGAGGTGCCATTGGGTATATAATTCACCCCGTGGTGCATACAAATATATATGGAGACACACACACACACACACACACACACTATAGGCTATGCTGAGATGCATACACTATATACTGAGATGCATGCTCTTATGTTTTGTAAGTCACCCTGGATAAGGGCGTCTGCTAAGAAATAAATAATAATACAGTGAGGATTCCGCTGCCGTATTCTGTATTCAGTGATATTCTCTCGCACACTATACTGAGATACTTCCGTGTGGAGCGAGAGGATTCCGCTTCCGTGTGGAGCGAGAGGATTCCGCTTCCGTGTGGAGCGAGAGGATTCCGCTTGCATATTCAGTGATATTCTCTCACACTATACTGAGATACTTCCGTGTGGAGCGAGAGGATTCCACTTCCGTGTGGAGCGAGAGGATTCCACTTCCGTGTGGAGCGAGAGGATTCCGCTTGCATATTCCGTGATATTCTCTCACACTATACTGAGATACTTCCGTGTGGAGCGAGAGGATTCCACTTCCGTGTGGAGCGAGAGGATTCCGCTTCCGTGTGGAGCGAGAGGATTCCGCTTCCGTGTGGAGCGAGAGGATTCCGCTTCCGTGTGGAGCGAGAGGATTCCGCTTGCATATTCAGTGATATTCTCTCACACTATACTGAGATACTTCCGTGTGGAGCGAGAGGATTCCGCTTCCGTGTGGAGCGAGAGGATTCCGCTTCCGTGTGGAGCGAGAGGATTCCGCTTGCATATTCAGTGATATTCTCTCACACTATACTGAGATACTTCCGTGTGGAGCGAGAGGATTCCACTTCCGTGTGGAGCGAGAGGATTCCACTTCCGTGTGGAGCGAGAGGATTCCGCTTGCATATTCCGTGATATTCTCTCACACTATACTGAGATACTTCCGTGTGGAGCGAGAGGATTCCACTTCCGTGTGGAGCGAGAGGATTCCACTTCCGTGTGGAGCGAGAGGATTCCACTTCCGTGTGGAGCGAGAGGATTCCGCTTCCGTGTGGAGCGAGAGGATTCCGCTTCCGTGTGGAGCGAGAGGATTCCGCTTGCATATTCAGTGATATTCTCTCACACTATACTGAGATACTTCCGTGTGGAGCGAGAGGATTCCGCTTCCGTGTGGAGCGAGAGGATTCCGCTTCCGTGTGGAGCGAGAGGATTCCGCTTGCATATTCAGTGAGATTCTCTCACACACACTATACTGAGATGCTGCCATGTAGAGGGAGAGGATTCCCCTGCCGTGTAGAGGGAGAGGATTATTATTATTATTTTTATTTCTTGGCAGACGCCCTTATCCAGGGGCAATACAAAGTAGATTCTGCTGCCGTATTCAGTGAGATTCTCTCGCACACACTATACCGAGATACTTCCATATACAGTGAGATTACACTTTTGGCTATACAGTACTAGCGAATGCACATTGATTTGTTGTGAACATTAAATCAGTAATCTTACAACAAATTGATATTGGGCTATATTAATAGCGTTATACCAAGGTATTTCTGTAATTTTTTCTAAATGGTATAAAATACAAATTAAAGTTAATGTGCATACATCAGAGTGTACGTTTGTTGTGTATTTGTACATTTGTTCGCGTCAGAAATAATGAATTGCTGTACAAACCCTTTGTGTTTAATGTATTATGTTAAGTAGCAGTGTTTTTAAAGTTATGGCAGGAGCAGTAAAATACTCCTAGATGGATGTTTAAGGGACATAACACTTGTATATTTTTATGAAGGCAAAACAATTCAGCAGCGCAACACTGATCATAATATTCACAAGTATAGTAGCGTATTGTTGTATTCAATAATGACATACAGTAGGTCTGTTCTTGGTTGTATCAGAAGTAGACACGTTTGTACACAAGGCAAGTATAAACGGCTAGCACACTGATGCATCGTTTCAAAGCAAACGAACTCTCAAATGCTTTGGGAAATTTGATTTATTCCTTTCTGGTAACAAGTCTGATGTGCGCTTGTTTGTTTTTCTCGAAATTTTGAATTTACTGGGTTTTCCATAATGGCATCAACCAAACATAACATAAAATATACAGTTAATTGAAAGTGAAAACCTTTTCAGCTAACTTGATTTTCTTTTCTTTCACAGTTCTTCACAAGGGTGAATGCAACCTGTGGGAGGCCTGGGCTTTCATCACTTGACTTTTTTTTTTTTTTTTTTTTTTTTTTTTAAAGTAACCTTTAACAATTTGAGTTTGAATATCATTCCCACCATGGAAACCTAAACACCTTAATAAGGGATGTCCAATTCTGGGAGAGAGTTTTGAATCCATAAACCCAGGAGAAGTTTTATGTTTAATTTGTAGCAGTTCATTCAGATGAGCACTGCACATTTTAAAACTGAACTTTACTTTGACTTTGCATGCCCAAAGATGCAAACAAAAGCAAAAAATAACAATCTTGGGTCATTATATGTTATATCCAAAAATAAGGAAGCTGGTGTTCATAACACAGAGAACGAACCAGGTTGAAAATAGAATGACATCTTTATTTGTGTTAGCTTATTTCATGTCTGCAAATTATGTATTGTGTTTGTAGCACATTTTTAGTTTAGTTTTGTCCAACACAAAGCAGAACAAGCATGAAAAATCATGAACGGATTTTGAAACCTAGTCATGCAGTGTTTCATGACTTTAGAAGGTAAAGAATTTCCATCACAACCTTTTCAGAATGTCTTCTGCGTTGGTATTCTATTGTCTTTGCCTGCATTGTCATAAAGGCACACATTTTATGTGAGGCTGTTACACCTCATATTTTGTTGATCACGTACATAGATACTAAGGAGTAAAATGGGCTTGCCACATTGCATTGCTAAGATGTTTGAAGAGCTTTCATTTGTGCCAATGTGATAAGATCAAGCTAAATGAGTCAGAAGGGACGAATGCTGTTTGGCATTGTTTCTACATACCTAGCAATAAAGATGATTGACCTGCCATGGATTCATGTTTTCAGAGAACAATTAAAACCATCTTTAAAATTAACTTTCCTTATGAAGTACTACTAGTCCTTGGGTTTACTACTGGTTCAAAACTCTCTCCCTGAAGTGGACATCCCTTATTTATTTTAGTTAAAAACAAAATGGAAATATTAAAGAACAGTTCCTTCTTCATGAACCTATGGCATAACAATCCTCCGGTGGATTTGCACTACGATAATTCCTCCGAGCTCTTTCGCATTTCGACGTTCGCTAAATTCCCGCCCAATGCAGTGGTCTCTGAGAGGAGTCTGGCCCGAGCTGGGTTCTTCTACACCGGGGTGGGCGACCGAGTGCAATGTTTTCGTTGCAACGTCACGGCGGATAACTGGCAGTCGGGAGAATGCCCTGCCGAGAGGCACAGACGTCTCTCTCCCACCTGCACCTTCATCCAGGGCATCCCCAACAGCGCCAGCCTCCTGTCGTCTTCTCACTCTGCCTTCTCACCTCTGCAGAGCTTACCGGTCCTGCAAACCTCAGCCTCTCCCCCCTCAGTGCAGGTTGAGGAGCAGGTGGGCTATTTAAGCCATAGTTTCAGCAGCATCCCCCCTACCAGCCCCCTGAGCTCCCGTGGTGTGGAGGACATGTCCCACCAGCGACCGCCCACCTGCCATAACCCCAGCATGCGGCACGAGCAGGACCGTCTGGACACGTATCTGAACTGGCCGCTAACCAACATCACACCCTCGGAGCTGGCAAAAGCGGGCTTCTACTACCTAGGCCAGGGCGATCGTGTGGCCTGCTTTACCTGTGGCGGGCAACTGAGCAACTGGGAGCCGGGGGACAGGGCTGTGTCAGAGCACCAGAGGCACTACCCCAACTGCCGATTCGTCAGAGGAGACCGGACGGAAAACGTGCCCCTCCCTTCCAGTGGACCCCTGAGTGTCTCTAACCCGCTCATGCAGTTGTGTGAGGAGAGGCTGCTTACCTTTGTCAACTGGCCATCCAGGATACCTGTGCGTCCGGATCAGCTGGCCAAGGCTGGCTTTTACTATGTTGGTAGGTGTCTTGTCTTTAAAAAGTAATAACTTACCTGATATTTATATTGCTATTGACATTAAACATTTTTGAAACTGAAGGGAGCAGTACATCTGTATGCATTGATATTATAGGAAATTAGCTGGATTTTCTTTCTTGAAGCAGTTTCTGTTAACAGTATACAGTCATAATGTTTTGTCATAATTGGTTCTAAGACCGGCAACATAAGTCGAGACAGATGTTGAAGCAGAAGCGTCCCCATTCAAAGCCATTGTGAAACTTCAGGAGTAAACTGTTAAATGAACTGTAAAAAAAAAAAAAAAAAAAAAAAAAACATCAGGGAGCAGGGAGATGATTTTGACTGCAGAATGAAGCTCTGGGGCTCCTCCCATGCCCTGCTCAATGCAGTGTTGCCAAACGACCCAAGACGACGTAGGTCAGGGGATGACTGAATATTATGCATTGAATATCACCAGCTAGGTCTTGGTTTTACCAGCCTTGTCAAATGAACTAGATCCCTGCAATCTCTAACAAGTACACCCTGTTGTTTGTGAAGGTCGAAATGATGACGTCAAATGCTTCTGTTGTGATGGTGGCCTGAGGTGTTGGGAGTCGGGCGATGACCCATGGGTTGAGCACGCCAAGTGGTTTCCAAGGTTAGCAGCTCTTTGTCAATGAAAAACACTTTTTCCATTCATTAATAAAAATAAAAACAAACAAACATGGATTTGCACTTTAGGCTACTTGTCCTTTAATAATTGCAGGTGTGAGTACCTTCTGCAGGAAAAGGGACAAGATTTCGTTCATCAGATACAGGCCAGGTTTCCTCGACTGTTTGAGCAGGTAAATGACTGTTGAACATGTGGTTTGTAATCTCTTTACATAAAAACAAGTTGTATGATATTAATCTATAGCTTAATTATATAATGTGTGTGTGTGTATATATATATATATATATATATATATATATATATATATATATATATATATATATATATATATATATATATATATAATATATATAATTTTTTTTTTTTTTTTTTTTTTCCTCTCTCTCCATAGCTGTTGTCCAATGGTGATAACAGCTCTCGGGAATTTATTGATCCACCAGGTGAGTAAAATTATATATATATATATATATATATTTTATTAATTAAAAATAATTTTCCAAATGTTTGATTAAAGTATTTTGTAAAGGTTTATAAAAGTACTACTCAACTTTTTAAAATCTGAATAAGGATGTGAATGTCAAAATGTAAATAGAGTTGGTAAAAGAGTATCGTAATCAGAACATCCCATTGTAAGTGCCATAGAGTATCAAGTTCTGATCAAACAGAAGCTTGTATTATTTAATTGCAACTAATAGTATTACTCTGAATTTAGGATTTTTCAGTTGGCTATTACGTTTTATGGTCATTTGTATTGTTTACACTCTACACTCCCTCATTTTTCTATCAGTTGTGTGCAGTTTATTTATACTGCTTTTGGAACTTAAAATAAAACTCACACTTTAAAAAAGAAAATCCCCCAGAATCCTTCTTACACATCTGTTGAAAAGGTATTTATAAAAACTGGAAAGTACCTACTTAAGACACAATTAAAGACACACTTTGGAAATGATTTTTTGGGTTGTTTGGGGTTGAAAAGGGATGATGGTGGTAATGTTACTTTTGGAAACTATCAGTAGCCAAGGAAGAGAAAAAAGTGTATATTTAGAAATTGAAGGATCTCCATTGTTTCTCAATTTATAACCATCACAACTATTTGTTTTATTTCATACATTTTCATGTGTTCTATGGGATTTTATTTTAACCCCAATATCTTAGAGTATAACAATCTACAAGTAAAGTCATATTAACTTAAATAGCTTATTGAATGTGATATGGAAAGACATGTCTGAAAACCTGCTTCGGAGAACAGTATAAGACTGTATAGACTGTTATTACATATATTAAATAGATTTTGGGGGAAAAAGTTACTCTGTATTAAACACAATCAAAATAAATGTTCTGACTATTTAATTAAGCTGTAATTTACTTAGTAAGTCTTACCAATAAGATTATTGCTGCAAATTGTAACTTTATCTTGCCACGTATGAATAATACGAGACAAGGTTCAAGTGACTGATTGCTTTCCATTCGCAAGAATTCAACATTTTCACAGAAATGAAACCGAAACAGCATGTTGAAATAGATTACAGTGCACTTAGTCAGAACTGTTTAAATCTGTTCAAACCTGTACATACCTTCAGGGCTATAAATGTATATAAACTTTGGAAGTTATCTGTATTTTAAGAACAATATATAAATAAATCTGAGTATAGACTGTGTAAAACAGTTAATTGAAGGTCACACTTGAAGTATCATCAAAACTATATATCATATAATAAATCATACAGATTTTACATTTAATCTAAAACTTGAAAACTCACTTAATTTCACTAGTAGATCACTAGTCTGGATCACAAAAATATTGTTTCACGTCTGCCAGCACCAAGGTATAAGGTTTTTCTAATCCACTCTCCTTGTGTGATTCACCGCTAGAAAACCACTTCATAACACAATACTTTAAAGTGAAAGGTAAGTGCGTGGGATTCAAGCCCCTATGCCGTTCTCTGACTAATGAAAGCCTGTCTCCTGATCAGTGGTACAGCTGGGCTTTGGAGAGGAGCGCTCTGAGGATGCTGTAATGATGAACACGCCTGTGGTAAAGTCAGCTCTGGAGATGGGCTTTGACCGCAATCTTGTGAAACAAACAGTCCAGAGCAAAATCCTCACCAGTGGCGAAAACTACAAAACAGTCCAAGAGCTTGTCTCTGATCTGCTCAATGCTGAGGATGAGAAACGAGAAGAGGAGAAAGAGAGGCTGGCAGAGGAAATGGCTTCAGGTATAGAGTTAGAGTAATCGTCCTTGCGGTGTTGCTTCCATCTAGTGTTTTACAGCTCAGGTATAATCTTATAAATGCTTTCCAGTCTAATCAATCCTATACCGGTTGTATTCAGGTCTTGGTAACACAGATTGAAATGTTTTCTTGACAAATGTTTCACAGTATTGTTAGAACTTCAATTAACTGTTAGAATGTTAGGTGACACTAAATGGTTAAAGCAGAGTCTAATCATTTCCTCAGGAAATCTCAGATTATGCTGGTGTTGGAGACTTACTGGAATTTAGATTAAATACCACCCAATTCTATTTTGGGTTTCTCATTTACTCATTTGCTATTAAGATAACTGAATAAACTCTGGTAAGCACCAGGGAAATCCCCCCCCCATTTGTTCAGTGTCCTGTGAGTGTCATGGGTTCCTGAAACTGACAACTGCACTGTGACTCGTGTTATAGGCTTTCCCTGTGGAACATTTGCATTCTGTAAATGTGTCAAAGTCATAATAGACTATATATAAATTACAATATCAATTGTAAAATATAATTCGATAATTCTTCATATATGACATATTTAACATTGAAAGCATTTTTAACCTTGATGGGCATGTTTGCTGAAAAAAAACATCAGAGCAGAACAAAGTGGTTTCCTTTTTGCAAGCTAACTCTGGAAATGACTGAAACTCAAAATATCACATCGCAATCCAAACTCAATTTTTAAACTTGGTCAATTAATAAGCAAAAGCACAGCCAGACTTCCCCCAAAGGTGCTGCTTGATTGCATGCCAGACGTTATGTTAATATTTCACAATGTTTCGTAAGATCATAAACTGCAGTTGTTTGTTTTTGCAGTCCCATGGGGGTGATCAATGCTGATTATAAATGTTTGAGAAATAGGAAGACCTTCCTGGTTGGGAAGGTTTAATTGCGTATGCAGTGATGGCCAGCCTGTTCCTGGACAGCCTTAATCCTGCTTGTTTTATAGGCTTCCCTAATTCATCACGTAGATTATTTTGTTTTTATAAATTAAACCCTGTAACTAAATCAATTGGTTAACAGTTTAAATTAAACAAAATATAGAAGACACTGTGACTCTCCAGGATCACAGCTGGACAGTTTATTATTATCATTTATTATACAATTTTTAATTTCTTCCACAGCAGGAAAAGCAGGTTTTTCACTTTTCACTGTTGGGTATTTAATAAAAATAAAAAATAAAAGTGTGAAAGGAATTTGTGTTCTCTATGATAAAGTTGTACACAACTATGCATAGCCCTTAAATAGCCAAGCAGAAAGACTCTATATTTGGTCTTTAATGCAGCGTTAACTTATGAAACCGTAGTAAGCTGCCAGTAATGGAACTCAAATAAAATAACTAATGGGTGAATATGAAGTATAAATATTAGGCGAACTTCAAAATTATCCCCCCGTCCTCAATGAAGATGCTGTAAAAGTGTTTCCCCTTGAGTCAGCAGTCTTTACAGGAATTGTCTTTTACTACATGCTAAGAATTCCCTTAAAAAGTTTTGCATATTTGTACTTGATGCAAATGTAGATACTGGAAAAACCGCATGGTGCTTTTTTTTTTTCTTTCCAGATGGCTTTACATTTTTGAAGAAACACCGTGTTGCCCTGACCCAGCGCCTGAAAAGTGTGCAGAGTCTGATGGATCACTTGCTGGAGCAGTCGGTAATTCACCAGAACGAGTATGATGCCATCCATAGCTGCACCTCTGTCAAACAGCAGACCAGCCAGCTCATTGAACTTGTGCTCACGAAAGGGAATGCAGCAGCAGAGGTCTTCAGAAACTGGATCCAAAAGAATGACATTTACCTTTTAAGGGAATTAATGGGTAATTTGATTTATCTTAACTTTTGACTCAACCTGAAAGTGAAGCTTATGCTGATTTTATTTTTTTGGTAATTTTCCCCTGTACAGCAAAAAAGCAGTGATGAAGGAGGGGTATAACAGTGTTGACATGGCTGCTTTTCATACATGGCAGTTCTGCAAGCATATTCAAGCCCAAACTATGGATATCTACTGGTAGTCCTTAAATTATGCCGTTTCAAACAATGTGTTTTTGCCATATACTTTACTGCCCCTCATCCCAATAACATGCACCATTTCACACTACTGCAGCTAGTACATCTTTCTTCAGTTTGTTTTGGCCTTTGAGCTCCAGTCAGTGAATCAATCAGGGCTGAACCACTGTATGAAACAAACCAACAGATTCATAACTACCACGTTGTTTGAGGATGACCTGTATGGTAAACTGCATTTTAACTCTTGGGAGTTCCAACTTCAGGAAAACCCAAAATGATCAGAAAAATGTAAGAACACAACATGTTGCACTGTCTCAAATGCTGCACAAATAATTTGATTAATTCTTTAAAGGCAAATATTTTTGCAATTACAGCCCAAACAAATGAGCCTTCTTCACCCAGTCAAGAACTTTCTGGTATGTATATTTGTTCTCTCCCTATAAATGTGATTCTCTATAGTTTAGCAAAAAGTTATTTTCTTAGGTTTGAGAGGTTTACCTTCTAGCAGACTTGTAGGTCTCAAATTGTGGATTTGGTGACTCAGACTTGACCTTCTGTGACTGGTTTTATGACCAGTCTTTATCATAACTACTCAATTTAGCATAAGCGATTATTCCTTTCCAAAGTATAAGGATTAATACATATCCAGTACTACCCATATCAGGATGTTGTTGTGTGGAGAAACTCTATGTTTTGCGTCTAACCTACAAGCAGCAGCAGTAAAACTGACCCCTGCCTGCAGTTATACAGGCAGATATGAGAGACGGATTGGTGGCAAAACATGATGCAAGTCATTCTGATGCGGCGCTTTTTTTACATAAATTGTATTTTTCAAAGATATATACCAAATTAAAAAGAAAAAAAAGACAATACATATTACTAAATGTTCTTATGTGATAGGCCTTTAAATTGAGCGTACAAACTGGAGAATGTTTTTTTTTATCCCTTTAACCCTTTATACTCTGCCTTATTTTTCCTGTTTTTTTTCTTCTATTTATTTGTGTGTAGCTCCTTGATAGTTTGTGCCATATGCATTTATCTTGTATCAAATGAAAAACATGCAAATTAGTCCTGAAATGGCCAAATTCGAAAGCCTGTAACTCAGGCTAGGAAGACCCTACATATGCAAGTAAAATGTTATTTGAAAGCTCCTGGTGTCTAGTACAGGCATTAATTGAAGAAAAACCTGAAGGCCTTACCCAAGGCTTGCAGGGTTTTCCAGCACTAAAATACAATGTGATGTATAAAGAAACAAACAATAAAGACAAAATGGAAAAACAGACCAAATAAGCTTTAATCTTTGTAATCTGGGTTAATGGAGTGTTGTTCATAAGTCAAATTGTACTTTAGATTTCAGTCACTCAAGGACTTGACTCAGACCATGGTGACAGGGCTACCAGTCTGCCTTCTAGCATTCATGCATAGTTTTGGCTGATAAAAAAGGATAAGAGCATTTGTGATTGAGATTATATTAATCCTCTATTTTCTTTGTAGACTTGCCTATGGAGGAACAGCTGAGGAGACTGCAGGAGGAGCGCACGTGTAAAGTATGCATGGACAAGGAAGTTAACATTGTCTTTATTCCTTGTGGGCACTTGGTTGTGTGTAAAGAATGTGCCCCTTCATTGCGCAAATGCCCTATTTGCAGAGGCCTGGTAAAGGGGACTGTTCGTACTTTTCTTTCTTAATTCGGAATGAAGCTTTAAGACTTGATTACACATGTGAAATGGTATAGCATGGCTTTCTAACGTGTACCCATTACATATCCGCTAATAAGTGATTAAATCCACTTGTAGGATTAACAAAATCAGCTATTCCAAACCCTGACAGTTTGTGGTGTCCTCAGTTTCATTATAGACTAGACCTGCTCCAGAAGAATTATTTCTGCATGTGCTAAAATGCCAGCAGAATAGGTTGCATAACCTTCTCGCATCTATGTGGATAAAAATGAAAACTACTGAACAGTAAAGTAGAGCACTGTAATTCATTATCTGCACAAGTTGAAACAATAAAGGAATAACATTATAAAACTCTCCTTGTATCATTTCACACAGCAGGTCAATTTCAAGTTAATATTGCATTCAAACATGGGATAGCTAGGTACTATGTATTCTAATAGGGGAATTCCACTGCTGTGTTTACCTACTAGCCAATGTCTGTGGGGGGAAAAGGGTATCCAGAGAAGTCTATGTAAACTCAGTGTTTAGTAAGTCAGCAATCTTAGAAAGGAAATTACCTGATTTTCATGAAGAGAAAAGTATTTGATCAATGGGTAGGGGGTGCCTACCAGTGTTCGCCTATGGCTCTGAAACCTGGTCGCTAAACACGTGATACAGATGCTGCAAAGCACACACACACACAAGCATGGAAAGATGTATGTTTGAATATCATGCAAACAGAAAAACAATGGAGCAGACAACAAAAGCATGTGACACCACTGAATGAGTGAAGATGTTAAAATGGCAGTGGGCCGGACACATTGACCAGGGATGGACACAAGATGCTATAGAATGGATAGCAAGAGATGAAAAGAGAAGACCACCACATTGAAGATGGGAAGATTAAAGCGGAAGCTTTGCTGGCCTGACCTTGGAAAGAGATGCTGCAAATAGAAAAGAGTAAAAACATCTTTGGGAGGCTTTCTTCCAGCAGTGGATCAACACGTGCTGCTACTTCAGCAATTATGGAATATTTGCACACTATTTCAGTGAGCTTACATGGATAAATGAATTGCAATTATTGCCTTTGATTAAAACATATTTTTTTAGTCTTTCAGATATGGGCCTTTTTGTAGTGCAAAGCCATGAACTTGTTTGACATCTTTATTGTTAATAAAAAAAACATGAATTCTTTGAAAATGTCAACCATTGATGGATGTCATACATTTTTAAGTAATGAATAGGTGTGCAAAATAAAAACTAGAAATATAACTACAATACCATATTCAAACATTTTGAATTATTCAGATTTTGTATTATATTTACTGTTAATGTAGGGAAAAGCTAACATTGTTTAGAAACAAAAGTTGAAATTGGAATGACTTTTTTATTTTTATAGTCATGGTATTGAGTTCCAAAAGTTAAATAAAGAGCCTTTATTTGCTAAAATGGCATGTGATTTAATTTTATACTTACGATTCCTCTATTATTCCACTGACCTTTATTGTAGTCTGAAGTGCATTCCATACAATAACAAACAGTACAGCAAGCATTTGTGGAATACTTTACATTACATATAATATGTATTTATATTATATTTTTGGAGACGTGTTTTCCAATTTTTGGGTAATGTTGACATGTACAGTGAGGGAAGAAAGTATTTGATCCCCTGCTGATTTTGTACGTTTGCCCACTGACAAAGAAATTTTCTATAATATATATATATATATTATAGAAATGTCTATAATTTTAATGGAAGGTGTATTTTAACAGTGAGAGACAGAATAACAACAAAAAAATCCAGAAAAACGCATCTCAAAAACATTATAAATTGATTTGCCTGTTAATGAGGGAAATAAGTATTTGACCCCTTCGACTTAGTACTTGCTGGCAAAACCCTTGTTGGCAATCACAGAGGTCAGACGTTTCTTGTAGTTGGCCACCAGGTTTGCACACATCTCAGGAGGGATTTTGTCCCACTCCTCTTTGCAGATCCTCTCCAAGTCATTAAGGTTTCGAGGCTGACGTTTGGCAACTCGAACCTTCAGCTCCCTTCACAGATTTTCTATGGGATTAAGGTCTGGAGACTGGCTAGGCCACTCCAGGACCTTAATGTGCTTCTTCTTGAGCCACTCCTTTGTTGCCTTGGCTGTGTGTTTTGGGTCATTGTCATGCTGGAATACCCATCCACGACCCATTTTCAATGCCCTGGCTGAGGGAAGGAGGTTCTCACCCAAGATTTGACGGTACATGGCCCCGTCCATCGTCCCTTTGATGCGGTGCAGTTGTCTTGTCCCCTTAGCAGAAAAACACCCCCAAAGCATAATGTTTCCACCTCCATGTTTGACGGTGGGGATGGTGTTCTTGGGGTCATTCCTCCTCCTCCAAACACGGCGAGTTGAGTTGATGCCAAACAGCTCGATTTTGGTCTCATCTGACCACAACACTTTCACCCAGTTCTCCTCTGAATCATTCAGATGTTCATTGGCAAACTTCAGACGGGCCTGTACATGTGCTTTCTTGAGCAGGGGGGCCTTGCGGGCGCTGCAGGATTTCAGTCCTTCACGGCGTAGTGTGTTACCAATTGTTTTCTTGGTGACTATGGTCCCAGCTGCCTTGAGATCATTAACAAGATCCTCCCGTGTAGTTCTGGGCTGATTCCTCACCGTTCTCATGATCATTGAAACTCCACGAGGTGAGATCTTGCATGGAGCCCCAGACCGAGGGAGACTGACAGTTATTTTGTGTTTCTTCCATTTGCCAATAATCGCACCAACTGTTGTCACCTTCTCACCGAGCTGCTTGGCGATGGTCTTGTAGCCCATTCCAGCCTTGTGTAGGTCTACAATCTTGTCCCTGACATCCTTGGACAGCTCTTTGGTCTTGGCCATGGTGGAGAGTTTGGAATCTGATTGGTTGATTGCTTCTGTGGACAGGTGTCTTTTATACAGGTAACGAGCTGAGTTTAGGAGCACTCCCTTTAAGAGAGTGCTCCTAATCTCAGCTCGTTACCTGTATAAAAGAAACCTGGGAGCCAGAAATCTTGCTGATTGATAGGGGATCAAATACTTTTTTCCCTCATTAACATGCAAATCAATATATAACTTTTTTGAAATGCGTTTTTCTGGATTTTTTTGCTGTTATTCTGTCTCTCACTGTTAAAATACACCTACCATTAAAATTATAGACTGATCATTTCTTTGTCAGTGGGCAAACGTACAAAATCAGCCGGGGATCAAATACTTTCTTCCCTCACTGTATGCAATCACAGCTTTTGGGATGTAGGCCTATACAAATCCCAACCCCAGGGAAAGCAAAATAGTTATCCTTTTTATGTACATTACGGAATATAGATATTACTTTGACTTATGCACCTGTCCATATATGCATTACATAGAATGGAACATTACTGTCTGCAAAATGGAGCAAAACTGCACTTCTAATGAGAGTTGCATCAACATCTGTTTAGATATATTTAACCATAAAATCGAGATTCACTGCATTGTCTATTCATTATATAAATATCTGACAAAATATTATTACAATCATGTAGTATTTTGAGGAAATAGGTTTTCAGATAATATAAAAACTTCAGGTATTAAAATGAAAATGAAAATTTTAAAAGCTTATACCCAAAGAAATGACAATACTGAAGGGCTCTTGGGAGTGCAGCCAATATGCTTTACATACTTTGCCTAGATTTACTTTTTACTCAATTAAAACACTGTAACTTTACATATACAGTAGTTATATATATATACAAGTAGCGATTGGAGAGTATAAATAAACACATAACTATCAGACATTTCCCACATAAAGTGGACTTTTCAGTATAAAGAGATGACCATTTTTTTTGTTAACTATGCCTTTGCAGAATGATACATGAACAGCCTAGTTAAAAACATAACTCCTTCTAATCAAACACATTTGGTTACTTGGTACACCTGTGAGACGAGAGACAAGGAAAACACACAATACCACGATGTTCACAGCAAGAACATGTTCGGACATGCCTTCTTGCCACTTATTGAATATTGTGAATAACATGAAGCTAATTTTAAAATATCTGTTTCACATTTGCATTCCTCTACCATATGTTTGTCTTGGTCTGAAATGATTTCATGTGCGTGACCAAAACAAAAGCCAAATCATTCAGTTATCTGTAAAAGACAATTGAAAGTACACTTATTCAGAAATGCCCGAGCACTATTGTTTTCTAATCTCTGCTGCATTCAGATCACCAAATAGGAATAATGTAGAATCCAGATGCTATTCTTCCTTTTCAGACAACTTCAAAGCAAAACATTTTATTTTGTAACTATACGAAGTAGGTTACACTTTCTGTGGTTGTTACTTAACTCCATTAAGAAACTAATCTCCTACGCCTTCACTGTAGCTTCAGACCAATTACTGATGGATGTGATATATATGCGTGAGCAAAATACTTTGTTTACTATCTACATGAGTCACAAACAAATAGTGAAAAACAGTTCAATCTCTTACCGCCGAAGCACCCATCTGAGTCACAGTCTTGTGGTGCAGTTCCTTTTCAGCAAAACAAACCATAACGGGGGATACAGAAATACACAGCTGAAGAAAGATAAAGTCCTATTAAATAAAACTAGACCGCATTCAACGCATTGGTTTCAAATGTGAATCGTACTCCATATGACTATGAATCTAACTTCAGGAGGAAGCTTACTGGCACTGAAAACAAAATGGCCGGGCTGGGTTCAGCATGGAGGAGGGCGTGACGCTTCCCAGTTTCACACTGTGATACGACAATTAAAATGGAAACTCTTTCAGTCCACAGAGTCTGAAAGTATACGATATGGAAGAGAGGTTTGAATGTGCTTCATAGGAGACAACCTTCCATGTTTGACATGATAAATCAAGATTACAGTGCAGAAAGGATCTTGCATGTTACATTTGCTCTATTGATTACATGATTAATCTGAATTACACACAGTTGTGCCTATACAATGTCATGTTCAGAGTTGAAAGGAAGCTTCATTTTCTACACTTTTGAGGATGGATCCCCCAGTCAGGGCACATTCCAATGGGCTGGGATGATACAATTTTGGAATATCCCTTTGCATACAGAAATTAATCAGGACCAAATTCTCTAACCAAAATAAATATTTGTAACCGTTTTATTTATTAGTGACTATATTTGTACCAACTTTACTGTTAGAGGAAAATGTCCTTTTAGGTTTCACTACATACAGTAAAGAGAAGAAAAACTATTATTATTAATCTCATACTTTTAGATTCCACATGAATGCAAATGTCAATTAAAAAACCTTCCTTTCTTGATTTTCAGAGTGAAATTAAAGCATATATAAAAATGATTTTACACTCAAATAATAAGATATTATAACGGATATATTGCTTATTGTTGAATATCTTTATATGGCTCCAGGATGTTTGTAACGTGAGATTATATACACTACCGTTCAAAAGTTTGGGGTCACTTAGAAATGTCCTTGTTTTCGAAAGAAAAGTAAATAAAACATCAAATAACATCAAATTGATCAGAAATACAGTGTAGACATTGTTCATGTTGTAAATAACTATTGCAGCTGGAAAAGGCTGATTTGTAAAGGAATATCTACATAAGCTCAAATGGCCAGAAACAAAGAACTTTCTTCTGAAACTCGTCAGTCTATTTTGGTTCTGAGGAATGAAGGCTATTCCATGCGAGAAACTGACAAGAAACTGAAGATCTCGTACAACGCTGTGTACTACTCCCTTCACAGAAGAATAGAATAACCAGAATAGAAAGAGGAGCGGGAGGCCCCGGTGCACAACTGAGCAAGAGGACAAATACATTAGAGTGTCTAGTTTGAGAAACAGACGCCTCACAGGTCCTCAACTGGCAGCTTCATTAAATAGTACCGCAAAACACCAGTCTCAACGTCAACAGTGAAGAGGCGACTCCGTGATGCTGGCCTTCTAGGCAGAGTTGCAAAGAAAAAGCCATATCTCAGATTGGCCAATAAAAAGAAAGGATTAAGATGGGCAAAAGAGCACAGACACTGGACAGAGGAAGATTGGAAACAAGTGTTATGGACAGTGTTAAGTGTTAAGTTTGAGGTGTTCGGATCACAAAGAAGAACATTCGTGAGATGCAGACCAGATGAAAAAATGCTGGAGGAGTGTTGACACCATCTGTCAAGCATGGTGGAGGCAATGTGATGGTCAGGGGGTGCTTTGGTGGTGGTAAAGTGGGAGATTTGCAACACCATGCCATACCCCTGGCGCTTGATTGGAGCCAATTTCCTCCTACAACAGGACAATGACCCAAAGCACAGCTTCAAACTATGCAAGAACTATTTAGGGAAGAAGCAGTCAGCTGGTACTCTGTCTATATTAGAGCGGTCAGCACAGTCACCGGCTCTAAACCCTATTGAGCTGTTGTGGGAGCAGCTTGACCGTATGGTACGTAAGAAGTGCCCATCAAGCCAATCCAACTTGTGGGAGGTGCTTCAGCAAGCATGGGGTGAAATCTCTTCAGATTACCTCAACAAATTGACAACTAGAATGCCAAAGGTCTGCAAGGCTGTAGTTGCAGCAAATGGAGGATTCTTTGACGAAACCAAAGTTTGAAGGACACAATTATTATTTCAATTAAAAATCATTATTTCTAACCTTGTCAATGACTATATTTCCTATTCAAACTAATTTCACGTATGTTTTCATGGAAAACAAGGACATTTCTAAGTGAACCCAAACTTTTGAATGGTAGTGTATATACACACACACACACATACAGTACTGTGTACAAATTTTAGGCAGGTGTGAAAAAATGCTGTAAAATAAGAATGCTTTCAAAAATATCTAATGTTAATAGATTATATTTATCAATTAACTAAATGCAAAGTGAGTGAACAGAAGAAAAATCTAAATCAAATCCATATTTGGTGTGACCACCCTTTGCCTTCAAAACAGCATCAGCTCTTCTAGGTACACTTGCACAAAGTCAGGCATTTTGTAGGCATATAGTCAGGTGTCTGATTAAACAATTATACCAAACAGGTGCTAATGATCATCAATTCAATATGTAGGCTGAAACACAATCATTAACTGAAACAGAAACAGCTGTGTAGGAGGAATAAAACTGGGTGAGGAACAGCCAAACTCCGCTAACAAGGTGAGGTTGCTGAAGACAGTTTACGGTCAAAAGTCAAACACCATGGCAAGACTGAGCACAGCAACAAGACACAAGGTAGTTATACTGCATCAGCAAGGTCTCTCCCAGGCAGACATTTCAAGGCAAACAGGGGTTTCCAGATGTGCTGTCCAAGCTCTTTTGAAGAAGCACAAAGAAACGGGCAACGTTGAGGACCGTAGACGCAGTGGTCGGCCAAAGAAACTTACAGCAGCAGATGAAAGACACATCATGCTTACTTCCCTTCACAATCAGAAGATGTCCAGCAGTGCCATCAGCTCAGAATTGGCAGAAAACAGTGGGACCCTGGTACACCCATCTACTGTCTGGAGAAGTCTGGTCAGAAGTGGCCTCCATGGAAGACCTGCGGACAAAAAGCCATACCTCCAACGTGGCAACAAGGCCAAACGACTCAACTATACACGAAAACACAGGAACCGGGTGCAGAAAAATGGCAGCAGGTGCTCTAGACTGATGAGTCAAAATGTGAAATATCTGGCTGTAGCAGAAGGCAGTTTGTTCGCCGAAGGGATGGAGGCTGCCTAAATCCATAGAAGAGCTGTGGTTAGTTCTCCAAGATGTTTGGACCAACCTACCTGCCAAGTTCCTTCAAAAACTGTGTGCAAGTGTACCTAGAAGAATTGATACTGTTTTGAAGGCAAAGGGTGGTCACACTAAATATTGATTTGATTTTAGATTTTTCTTCTGTTCACTCACTTTGCATTTAGTTAATTGATAAATATAATCTATTAACATGTCTATTTTTGAATGCATTCTTACTTTACAGCATTTTTTCACACCTGCCTAAAACTTTTGCACAGTACTGTGTATATATACAATCAGGGGTGTAGCCAGGATTTCAGTGCCCATGAAAGAAAAAAAGTGCAGTTCTGGGGGAGGAGGGGGGTGTTGGCGAAGTCCGTTCTGGGGGGGGTGGGTCCGGTGAGGCGCCCCAGGAACAAGCAGGAACTAAGGACAGCTGCAGTGCAGGCCTGGCAGAGCATCACCAGGGAAGAAACCCAGCATCTGGTGATGTCTATGGGTTCCAGACTTCAGGATTTGCAACCAAGTATTGAAACTCACAATCTAATTCATGATTGTTAGTTTGTCCAAATACATTTGAGCCCCTATAATTGGGGGGGGGGGGGGGGGGGCACATATAAAAATGGGTGTAATTCCTACACCGTTAACCCAATTCAGATGTAACTACCCTCACATTAAAGATGAAAGTCTACCCTTAAAGCACATCTGGATTGTTTCCTTTCAAATCCATTGCGGTGGCATCCAGAGCAAAAATGATGACAATTGTGTCACTGTCCAAATATTTATGGACCTAACTGTATATACTTTGTTGCATAACCCTTATAAGTTAGCCTATATACGTGTAAAAAAAATGCACTAGTTGTTGACTATAGCTACAACTGTGCCAAACTATTTTCCCATGACATAACAACCTACTTGTTTACCCAAACCTTGTTTATCTGTTTTGGTCTGTAGGACTGCTCATTCTCTTTCTACAGAATACACAAAACATTCATTGCATTGTAGTTCTACAACTGGTTCACAATTATATTAGTATACATGTGGTTATATGACAAAAGGTTTATTTTGTGGTCCCCAAACTCGATTCTTGGCATCCCCATTGCACAATCAGAGCTTTCCTCTCAGCTCATCTGTACTGCTTTAAATGTAACATTTAATTGACATACATATTTTCCTTCACCGATTCTGAGCACAAGGCAGTTCATATATTATGCAATTGAAATGTGGTCTTATTATCATGGGCATAGTAAGACTAAAATTAATGAATGCACACACATCCCCTTTAAATCTAAGACCATGAAACATGCTGATTGAAACCAGTTATTACATTTTATTGGCAAATTGTTTTAAACAGCTTTCATTCTTTTAAGTTTTTCTTCCTCTTCTATCGTACCAATTGTTGAACTGCACTGGTCTTTCACAGTAGGTTCCATTGTGCTGACAAAATGAACAATACATAGAAACCACTCGTTCCTAGTTACAGTATCCGTTGCCACTTTCACGCAGGCTGGAAAAAACACCAGGTGAATATGCATTTTCAAAACATTGTCCATGAAGCATTTTTGCATTGTTACTATGTTCACAGTCTTTTTTTTTTTTTTTTTTTTTTTTTTAAACAAAAGTTCAGCTAAGATTGCTTATTACAAGCAACCTCCTCATTAAATATAAACTGAACAAGACAATCCCTTTAACGGCCAAAGTCACAAAACTTATTTGTGTATATATGTTAACTGTACAAACGTTGCGGTTGTAAAAGTGTCTGCATAAAAAAAACTGTTTAAATCCGCAGAATATTCTAATGTATTCTCCTAAATCATGGATAAACCCATGGAAATCATTTACTGCAAAGGCAAGGACTGGCTTTGTATCTCAAATTCTCTGTGCAGTAACAACCCTTATATGCCAGGTACCATGCTAAATCCACAGCTATTGTGGAATGACAACACAAACATTTGACAAATACTTTACATATTGTTAAACTTTCAGTTCAAAGACTCGAACATTCCAGATTCCCCAAAAAGACCTATTGATCTCATACCAAATTATTAGAAATGTATCCCATGGTAGAAAACAGGGGGCTTAGCACAGGATTAAAGTGTCAAAAGGGAGAATAGGAAAATACAAATTGCTAGGCTGGTCACTAACTAGACTCGGACAGGAAATGAGTCGCTGTGTGTCGTGCTGTGAGCAGGTATGTGACGGGTCTGGAAGCCAAAAAAGGCTCGACCCTCTGTCTTTGGACGCTACTCAAGACCACCTATGTGAAAATGGTGAATGTGTGCATTTCGTCTTATTTGTGGTCTCATCAATTCTTTATATAAAACTGTTATGAAACAAAATTTGCAAAGAAGTATATTTACATTTTTAAGAATACCCTAAACCTTATTTAAGTCATTTTACTTGAAACCTCTAATATAGAGTGTGTACCTCAAAGGACAGAATCAGGTATTTGATTGAAACATTGGCTTTTGAGAAGCTGTTGAATCATCCAGTTTCTCAGATTTAAAAAAAATAGAGTAGGACTCCCACTGAAAAATCATTAATAGCACTTCAGGCAGGATTTTGAAAAGCCGGTATTTAAATGGGAATTGGTGGAATTCACTGAACCTTTACAAAAAATCCAGATGGATGTGTTGGATTAATTTAAATCGCATATGGTGTTGAGTACATTATATCTGTAATTGTGAATAGGATAGAGGGGTTGTTAAAAAAGTAACAATTTATAATTTTGCAAGTCTACAAAATGTTAGAAAACATGACTTTCTCGGTGTGAAGAAAACTGGCATTTGGGTCACACCTCAGATAAAAAGGTATTGCTAGCCTATTACAAATTGTTAATATGAACAACAAATGACAACATAATAGATCTGAACATCATAGAAGGGGTGCAATCTGGAATAACACCCAGTTTTCAAGTACAGAAAATCACTTAAGCAATAGTGCAGTAACCACTGAAATAACTTCTCATTAATCACTGAAAAGACTTTACATAACTGTGTAACAGGGTCCTTGTCTTTCTTCATACCTGGTGTAAGGTGCTCAAATACTTCTTCTGACATTGTCCATCATGATTAAATTATGGCCTCGTGCTCCTCACTGAAAATAAGTATTTTAAATAAGATGACCATTTTACTAAAGAATGTAACATTAAAAAGCATTAACTACACCGCAAAAGAGTTACTGTCTAGTCTTACAATGAACAATCCAACATTTAATATGCAATTAAGCAGTTTGCCATTTTCTACTCATATTTCAATATTATTCCCTTTATGCATTATACCCATAATGATCATAAACACAAACAGGAAATATACTGCATCTGTATTGACTTATTCCTTAATTTAAAATAATTGCATTTTAACAGGACATTTTTAAACTGTTTTGTTTTTTAAATATTGTAAAATAAAACGGTCACATTACATTATAATAATTATAATATAATAATAATAGGCATAGCAGTATAGACATTTATAATTACTGACTAAACTCTATAATGCTGTTAACTGTAATACAGCATCAATGATGAACATGAAGTAGACTATAACATTACATACAAATGCCATTAGCTAATTATTAACGCAATACAGTACATTACAGATCAATATCAATGTTAAATTACAATTGTACCTCTGAGACCACTAAATGAAAATTACATTTAAATACATCACATATAGAATAACCCCGATATTTCTCACAGATATACGATGCTTACATGGTGCGATACTGCACTTCCTGCCTGGCGCAGGAGAACTTGTAGGCCAGAAACACGATAAGAGTCATGCCCAGGGCCAGGACCATCCCTCCCACGAAGCTCCCGGCATCAAACTGGTGGCCTTCGTTGGCAATATCAGCCGTGGTTTTGGGGCTGCCTGAAGAGTATGGCAAGAATTAGAACTTATTCCAACTCTCACCTATGAAATTCTAAAATAGGACAGCGGAGTTGGAAGGGCCTCATTGAAAGGTGGAATAAAAGAGGCTTAAATACAGTCAATTTGCAATGCCATCGACATCTAAACACATCAAATACTTTCCAACACCATTTCACTATAAAGTGAAAAAAACATTTCTAATTATAAAAAGCACATGACAAACACATTCCCTGCCACAATCTATTTTTCTATATTTGTACCCGCTTATCTGATGAAAAGAGCACAAAAGCTAATCTTTTAACAGCAAATTCCAAGGTTCCATTTGTGTGAGTAAAATACAACAAAGTACACCCCCCCCCCCCCACACACATAAATGCTTATAAACTGACCTGCAGATGCATTAAAAAGATTGGTGGTTGTTGTAACAGTAGTAGTCTTTGTGGCTGTAGGTGCAGTTGTAGTTGTTGGTGTTGTAACTGTACTCTTTATAGGTGGAGGTGTAGATGTAGATGTGGTATCATTGGCGATGAGTACTGCAGGGGTTAAAACCAGAAGAAATCTCATGACTGGAAGTGATACAAATATTCCTATATTCTGGGGGTCTAGGGCTGTCTAGGATAGAGCTTTTGTGGGATTTTACTGCAACTGCCATCATTCCTATAATTTTTTCCTGAAAATTCAGAATTCTGAATGTATCGTTTTATTTATATGGGCTACAGTTCTTGTTCATGTGTATGAGGTGCCAACTAGCGAGAGCGAGAATAAGCCCAGAAGAATACCAAAAACAATACAATTGTAACAGGTATTATGTAAAGTACTGTATTTGTGACTTTTAAAATCATTAGAAAAATCTAACAAAACAAACATGGATACTATCAATCAAATTAAAACACCACACAGCCTCTGTATGACCTTTGTTGCAGCTGAATCTTCACAACAGAAAATGCTCTTAAACCTGATGTAATGTGATTAATTTAATCCCATAATCCCAATGTTTTCCCATTGATACCGCCCAGAAAAAACTGCCCAGCGTTTATCTGTAAAGTCTAGTTGCCCAGGTTTGGTACACCAGTAAAGAAAATATTTTGTGGAGAACTAATCAGTTTGTGTTGAAATATACTAATATGCAATAGTATTATATTATAATCCGACATTACTTTCACATTATTGGTGACGTTTCATTAGTAATGCTGAAGTTGTCAGACTTCGGCTTAATAATGCACTAGATTGTATCAGTGGCCTCATACGTGTCTATATTTGACTTAAAGGTGTTATGGATAGGTTTCCATGAAATTATACATATCATTACTAATGTATCACTTATCTTTTAAAGACATTAAAATCATTCAAAACTGAGAGTCAGAATATATAAACACACAGCCTGGCACAAGATGTTTTCTTGAAAAGGAAATTACTCATGCCATCTGATTATACTTCTTGTGTATCAGATAAGTTCACAAATTTGAGTCATTTTTGGAAGATCAAGACAAAAGCTATAATTAAAAACTGTAAAATAATTTGCTCTCTCTTCTTGTGCTTCCACCTACACATCAGCAGCCATTGCCACTTTAACTGTACTAGAGCTAAATAACTGGTATACAGATGTTAAGAGGAAATTATTTCAGAGAAATATATTAGTCCAACATATTAGTTACATGCTTAGGATCATCTGTGGAATCCTCAGAGATTAGATTACAGAGGTCTAACAGCAATTTAAATTTTGCATTTCAGCAGTGATACCCTTATTTATTCTGTGGCTTATTTTTCCACAGCACCTAACAGTCAATGTGCTATAATGATGAAACGTTCATTGCTGTGAGCACTTGTTTAAAAAATATTAAAGAGGTATCAAAAACCTGATTATTTCAATACATTTATTTTAAGCAGGTTTAGCAGTGTCTGTATTGGATGATATTGTGAGACATTCCAACTACAAGACCTGAAAACTTGGTAGCCACAGAAACTGGCCGTGATACTTCCCGATTAACTATTTTGCCAATGATCCTCAATCTGTATTTATATACACTTTATATTCAGCAAAAAGAGAGTTTGGTTTTCAATAACCTCTGTTGATGGGGAAACAATTAAAGTAACAGTTTATTTTAAATGATATGATAAATGTAAGAAAGGAAAACAAATGTAAGGTCATTTTGTATTAAATGTTTGGTATTTCTCCCAATGGAATTTGCAGATTCGCCTACATCATTCTAAGAATGCTTCCTCCACTACAACACACATTTTTTCCTGCATCTCACACAGTGCACATATCAGATCACTATCACCTCACGATTGTTGCCAAAGAACTAGGCTATTCAAACTATAAGAAAGGGGGAAAAGCCATATTCGTTTCAAGATTTCAAGATTATAAACACGTTTATACTTCAGACAGCTAAAGGTGGGCTAACACATTTTATCTGTGAGAGGAAAGGAACAAAAGAGGAGCCTACATTTTGTATAAAAAGGGCAGACTGGCTGGTGAAAAATGTCCAATCTACTCTAAATACAGGGTTATTTTATTAAAATTGACAAAGGTGCTCTGACCTTGATTTGCATGAAAGAGGATAAAAGATTAAATGAAGTGAGTGTATTACAGGTTGACTAACGCCCCCTGAAGTACTTGCCATCAAATACTGAAGCGTTGCTGGGATTGTGTACATCTTGTACAGTTGTCGTCTTACAGGAAGGACCTTTAAAATAAGCATTCTTCAATTAACAATACGGAAGATGTCTAAACATTACTAATTCATAGAGATAGATATTCATGTACATGGCACATCCTTAGAAAACAAACACAGCATTTCTAACATGGTTTTATCTGGGATCAGTCACAACTTTAAAAGCAGGCATTTATTTGTTTCTAGAGCACAAGCAGCCTGCTATTTTAGAAGAAAAACTTACTCTTCTCTGCAGCAGACACTGACCAGGTACAGTTGGGTTGACTAACACACGATTGACAGTCTGTCAAAGATGAACAGTGATCGGCGGCTGGAAAGGGCAGACGTATGAAATTGTCAAATAAATGCATTTGATATGTTAAACATGAACATCAGTCAGGTACAACCAAAAAAAAAGATAGATATATCAAATAAAGAAATGTTTAAAGACATTCAAGCAAAAAAGATGCAAGGATGACATGTTTATATAGTATAAATATACACTCACCTAAAGGATTATTAGGAACACCATACTAATACTATGTTTGACCCCCTTTCGCCTTCAGAACTGCCTTAATTCTACGTGGCATTGATTCAACAAGGTGCTGAAAGCATTCTTTAGAAATGTTGGCCCATATTGATAGGATAGCATCTTGCAGTTGATGGAGATTTGTGGGATGCACATCCAGGGCACGAAGCTCCCGTTCCACCACATCCCAAAGATGCTCTATTGGGTTGAGATCTGGTGACTGTGGGGGCCAGTTTAGTACAGTGAACTCATTGTCATGTTCAAGAAACCAATTTGAAATGATTCGACCTTTGTGACATGGTGCATTATCCTGCTGGAAGTAGCCATCAGAGGATGGGTACATGGTGGTCATAAAGGGATGGACATGGTCAGAAACAATGCTCAGGTAGGCCGTGGCATTTAAACGATGCCCAGTTGGCACTAAGGGGCCTAAAGTGTGCCAAGAAAACATCCCCCACACCATTACACCACCACCACCAGCCTGCACAGTGGTAACAAGGCATGATGGATCCATGTTCTCATTCTGTTTACGCCAAATTCTGACTCTACCATCTGAATGTCTCAACAGAAATCGAGACTCATCAGACCAGGTAACATTTTTCCAGTCTTCAACTGTCCAATGTTGGTGAGCTTGTGCAAATTGTAGCCTCTTTTTCCTATTTGTAGTGGAGATGAGTGGTACCCGGTGGGGTCTTCTGCTGTTGTAGCCCATCCGCCTCAAGGTTGTACGTGTTGTGGCTTCACAAATGCTTTGCTGCATACCTCGGTTGTAACGAGTGGTTATTTCAGTCAAAGTTGCTCTTCGATCAGCTTGAATCAGTCGGCCCATTCTCCTCTGACCTCTAGCATCAACAAGGCATTTTCGCCCACAGGACTGCCGCATACTGGATGTTTTTCCCTTTTCACACCATTCTTTGTAAACCCTAGAAATGGTTGTGCGTGAAAATCCCAGTAACTGAGCAGATTGTGAAATACTCAGACCGGCCCGTCTGGCACCAACAACCATGCCACGCTCAAAATTGCTTAAATCACCTGTCTTTCCCATTCAGACATTCAGTTTGGAGTTCAGGAGATTGTCTTGACCAGGACCACACCCCTAAATGCATTGAAGCAACTGCCATGTGATTGGTTGGTTAGATAATTGCATTAATGAGAAATTGAACAGGTGTTCCTAATAATCCTTTAGGTGAGTGTGTTCTACTCACATTCTAAACCATGTAGGCCTGACTTATTAAATGTGTGAAGGGGAACAAAAGACTACACACAACACACCCAACATGACTTTACCAGATTGAAGGAAAGGAATACAATTTAAGTTAACAAGCTGCATGTGGTTTATTTGCATTCCACACTTGCTCGGCGCTCTTCTTGTATCATGTGTCAACCTGCAATCCAGGACTGGTTTAACCACCAGCACAGTAACAGATCTTGAATACACACAAAAGCAACTATATCCATGGTTTTCCCACACCCAGCACAAGTACTCTTAATATAATTGTCAAGACGAGAAGCCAGCGAAACACGACACACGTCATCACGTCGCTGCTGCTCGCGGTCTCGTAGCGCAGATGTCCGCAGGCCTGCGCAGATCTGCCGAATCCCACCGATCCCATTGGCGGAGCCGCGCAGACCTGCGGACACGACCGCGACCACAATCGCACGGCGTCATCCTCACTTACACATGCCTATTATTTACACAGTGCACACAGTCAGTAACACAGTAAATGACTCCGGCGAGGTCAAAACGTCGGAGATATGATTTACTCACCGCAGGACACGGACAAGAAGACCGCCAACAACTGTCCTGCCACGACGACACGCCGCCGGCTGAACCCCATTCTGAGCAACCTAGGGTCGCCGGAGCTGCGTGTGTGCGCAGAAGCAACAGTTTATACCTTTCCTCCCCGCACGAAGGCTCCGATACAGAAGTTACAAAATAAAGTCCTTCAAAAATAACTAGGGCAGCTGGGGAAAAGATGAAATTGTCGTAGGCAGACAGCACACTTCGGACAGAAAGGCACTTTCGCACAGCCGGAAACGCGGAAGGGGGCGGGGCTTCAGTGCGACCCGCCCCGGGGGAGACATGTGCCGGGATTTTAAAGGTGTATTCACCGGTAGCAGAGGCATCTCTCAAATACTGCCGGGTATTAAAAAACGATATGAAAGAAAGAATGGCCAGCTATATGCCTCCCTCAATGTAGATTCTGTTTGAAGACACAAATAACACATATATGACTTGTATGCTTAGTTTGAGAGTTATTTTATTATGTAGTTGCCACCTTCCCCCCAAAAAACCAATAGGGTTAAATAGATAATACGATTACTTAATTGGATCTTGGCTGAGTATCAGGAGTCATCCATACCACAGAACATCTGACAAGGACTACAACAGTTCCCATGTGTGCCAATCCTGATGTCATACTGGGAGCAGGGGAGTCTAAAGCAACCGTGGATGAAACTGCATGGAGAGGCAGGGAGGCTTTCTAAAGATTCGCCCACAAAATCTGTCTTCCACTATCTTCACCCTGCACCTGAACATTTAAGGAATCGATGAATACAGCATGCAGTGAACATAAACTAATGCTGAAACACAAAAAGCCAGTGACGATATGCCAATGGGTTCATATGCAGTGGAAACTGGTGAATAGATTAGACTCGTACCTGCAGAATTAATGTGGAAACATGCTGCCCATGCTGCATGTCCATCAAGGGCTTGGATACTAGTTACAACTGATTCCCCTACATGAATAAAATTTATATATATATATGTATTTAAAAAAAATATATATTACTATTATTCTGCATTATTGCTGTGGAGTGCTGTGGAGTGTTTCTTTTACAACAGTAGGCACTTGTAAAAGTCTAATTTGTTTATTGTTGGTATTTGGAAACTAAAATGACGGCACCAATTATACACCACATTCAACACTTAACAAAATGAACAAAAGGTTTTTTTTTTTTTTTTTTTTTTTTTAAAGTAACAAGTTTTCCATACAAAATATAACATTTACTAAATCTGATTCACAGAAGTATAAATATAATCTTCTGAAGAATATTATTTGTATATCAAAACATACTTTACATTTCTTTACAAAGCACAGTACAATCTGTACATTTCATAGTAGACAAATGAGTGCAGGGGCATCCAGAATTGGGTAGAGCATTCAAAGCTTTTCAGACAAGTCTGATGCTAATCAACAAATACAGAATCATAGGTACAGAGAAGTTCCTTATAGGGAAAAACATATTTTGTGTCCAGAAAACCAAAAACTCATGAAGACTTCTGAACAAAAATGAATAAATATCATATACTTGGCTTGGAATTTAAGTTTAGACAGCATCATATTGGTCATAAAGTAGACCAGCAGTCCCATGCATTTTAGGGAAATGTGAAGCCTGAATGAGTATGACCCAGTTTGATTTGTCCAGTAATGCCAGAGTTTCACTTAGAAGAGTAACAACATTTATATAACAAGACTTAGCTGTAGGCGTTTAAGGAAATAAAGGACAGAATCACATACTGTATTTCAGTTTTTTTAACTACTCTTACAAACATAATAGATGCAGAGTGTACTATAGTGTTATGAATTGTTATTTTATATTTAAGGAGCTAGAAGCATGGAGAAGTGGTAGAATACCTAGACCAGTTTTGACTAATGACAAACTACAGGGAAATACTGCAGAGCAAATATACAAAGTTCACATACAACTAATTAGATGCAAGTCCTGAAACAACCAAAAGTGTCTTGAAGCAATGTGTCATGAATAGTTTAAGTCTTCACCACAAGCATTCTGTTTTTGATTAATTTACCAGGTCAAGGTGTTTTTGTAGACATGTATTTTATACACACAGATAGCTTTCAAAGCAGCATTTTCTCACAGTGATTTGTTTTCTGGGAGATAACTGCAAATTTCTTGAATTCATAAATATTGAAAATATTTATTTTATTCTTTAGAACAGAAAAAGGGCACTGTTGTAAGGTATCTAATACGTATTTAGTTTAGGCATAGGGTTAATGAAACATCTTTTTTAACTGCTCGTTATATACATTTAAACCACATACACTTTCTACTTGTCACTGGAAACCAGCTCTTTAATTCGAAGCTGCGTGGCATGCAGTACTGCAAAGGGCTACAGGCACCTGCTGTTTTAAGAGTGACTACCAAGAATTTCATCTAAATTAATGTCTTTTATCCAATCATCATTTCCAGAGCCTGATTTCAGCAGTGAGTCTATGAAGTCTGAATCAGAGTTAATGCCTGGAACGGTGTTGTCTCCGTCTTGGAGAAAATCAAAAGTCAGGTCACCACTGTGGTTGTTGCTCTGGTAGTTACGGGGGTTATGACCAGATGCTGTGAAATTGCCTGCAGTTGCCATCTGCACAGGAGAGAGCTGATTGGTGTTTGCCATGGTGGACAGAGCTGGCATTCTGGGCTGGCTTTGCCGTGGAGCAGGTCCTGTTGCTGCCACCACCGCCTGCCCATTGGGAGTTTGGTTCAAGGGGTTGATAGGGCGCATGGACACATCTGGCACTATCTGGTTTGGTGGCGTCATAGCTTTCTGTGGAAAGTGTCGATTGCCCATTTCCGGATGAGACTGTAGTGTATTTGGAAACCTCCTGACTCCTATTGGAGGAGGTGGGACAGCAGTCTGTTTGGAGCCTTGTGCCCAGTTGGGTGCAACTAAGCTAGAATTGGTTATCATACTGGCCATTCTCTGTCCTGGCATCCCAGACACCTCCTGGTTTACCGGTGGTCTCATATGCTGTGTACTTGTCACAGGACTAGGCCCAAAATTGTTACCCGGGATGGTAGATCCTTGATACCTGGAGTTATTTTGGTTCAGTCCGATCTGGTTTTGGTTGCTGTGTTGCTGAAGTTGGTTCATGCCCGTTTGGACATTAAAGCCCCCCTGCTGAGGGTCTGGACCACTGCCATACATCCTGTCATTGGGAGTAGGTGCCATCTTGTTGGCCTGACCAGAGGGAAGATGGCAGGGATTGCCTTGTAAACCACCCTGATTGGAAACTGTGTTTGTCATCGTCTGGGGAGGATTCATGCCCAAAGGAAGCCCACCTGGAGAATAAGAAGCTTCATTAATATCTTTTTAAATATAAAAGGAAAATCGGCTATTTAAGGTATCACAAAACACTTCCCAAGACTGAATAAATATTGTTTATGAGCGTGTTACAAGTTAAAACAGTGCCTGTAAACAAGAGGAGAAAATATTCTACGCTCTTAGCCTTACCTGGGTATTGACTTGGCTGCTGTACTCCGACTATATGTCTTCTGGTCTGTTTGTAGTCGGGAGGAGGTCGGGTTAAATGTCGGTTTAACTGATCCTGGGGACTCATTTTATCCTAAAATAAAATAAAAACACAAAAGGTAGTAATAAATACCAAAAGGCAAGCTGGTCAATGAAATCTCCATACTGATCAGATTTGTGCGAAGTCGAAGGAAAGATCTGGGGAATATGGCTCATATCACAATGCAATCTGAATGCTCACCGAATCATTGATGATCTGTGGTTGTAAAGCCAGCTGTCTCTGCAGCACCTGGTTCTTCACCATAGCTTTCTGTTGGCTTGTTGGAGGTGGCTGGGGTTGCTGCTGTTGCTGGGGCGGAGCTGAGCTCACAAAGCTGCTGCTCACAGATAGTCGAGGCCCAGGAGGAAGGGCCTGCTGGCTCTAAAAGGACAACAACAAAAGCTGTTAACATTGTGTATCGGGCTTGAGTAGGATTAGAAATATTCAAATAAGCGATTCTACAGTACGTTTCCTTGCATTTTCCCTTTGGTCTGTTTTGAGTTACGTTTAAGCAAATTCATGCTTTATTGACAGTAATATGACCAGAAAACACTGACTGAGAAGTGAAAGAAACTAGATGGAACCAGAATGTCTGGGAAATAGGAATAGTGAATATAGCATAACGAATTCCCCATTAACTACACTAACAGATCAGCTGTCACAGAAGACTGAAACATCTCAGATAACAGAAAACAAAGGGTTTTGGGAAAGAACATGGGCTGAAGAGGAACTGGTGCACAGTGCAGAGCGGTAGCACATGCCATTAAATCACAAAATCACAAAAAAATCCTAGCATCATAATCAAAATATGAACAGTTTAATGAGAAGGAATCCATGCATGAATTTAATACATTTACATAGGTACCCACTAGAGGGCAATATTATGTTGAGAGAAGAAGAGTCCAGGCTGCTGAAGGAAAGTGTGTGTGCATTTTTTTCCACCAGACAAGCTAAAAGGTTTAGAAGAGGGTGGAAAGAATCCCAGAGAAAGTATTTCAGGGTTGTTGTTGTGTGTGAGGTTTACATGGAGCACCATGGCTACCCCTTTCAACTAGAGCAGATTCCCGGCCCTGAAAATCCAGAGCACCTTCTATTGAATTACACTGGGGGCATGGCATGGAGTTATGGTTCCTTCCAACCCCACATATAATTAAAAGCTTGCTCTGACTAGTCTAATACATTCGGTTAAGCTGTCATATAGCAGCCTCTCTCAACCAAAACTGGCAGAACTTAATTTGGATGTCCTGCCCTTGTGGAACACACATGTATTTTTAATATATGGTCCCTTTTGTGACTATTTTAAACACATGGGATATACTTAAAATATATTTTAGTCTCTAATCCATACATTTATTTTATATGTTGAAAATATAGAAATCAACCACACCATGTATCTGTATATGTAGACATATGGATTACCGACTGAAGTAAATTTAAAATATATCCCATGTATTTTAAATATAAAAGTGGCCAATTTTGGCACATGAAAAATCTAAGGATCATATATAATCTGCAATGTAGTAGAAATATATGTTTGTTCCACATGGGTGCATACAAGAAGGTTTGGTGAGAAAAGGTCTACTTCGAGAGGTTTGGGTCAGATCTGTCCAACTGCCACTGACCACTATATATAGAGAGAGGGAGAGGGGGGGGGGGAGGGAGAGAGAGAGAGAGGGGGGGGAGAGAGAGAGAGAGAGAGACTTCCATCTGACTTACTCCTGTCTGTCCAGAGATATAGTTTGGAGCTAATAACACAGCAGGCTACATTTACTACCATTGAACCATAGAAAGAATGGATCCGAGAACAAACAAAATTGTGTGACATCATTGAAAGAGTGAAAATGGCAATGGGCTGGACACATTGCAAGAAGAACATATCAAAGACATATCAAGTGGATCCCAAGAGACAGAAAATTACCTAGAAGACGACCACATAAAAGATGGGAAGATTAAATAATAAACTTTGCAGGCGTGACTTGGAAAAGAGACTCTGGTGGAAACATCTTGAGTAGACCTTCATCCAGCAGTGGATCGAAATGAGCCGATGATGATATGTGTATCATCTTTTTTGTTTTTGTTTTGTTTTTACTTTACTAACCATATACTAAAAGCTCTATTCAAGACAGTTAGAGATAGACTGGATGCACAAGTACTATATTCCTCTCTTTTGGGTTTAATCTTTGGCGTTCATAGCTATACCTTATATATACCAAAAAGAGCTAAATGTACCACAATAGGCACTTTAAAATCTGAGAATGATCTGTGATTGATTTACACAGTATCTGAATGGGCCACAACCTATTAGTGGTTAACCATAATTATGAGTCCAATATTATTCCATAGCACAAAGGCATGACAAGACTAGAGCAAATGCATTAATTTATAGAACAGTGTAAAAGAAAAACTCAAAAGTAAAAAGTTTAGGTTTCGGAAACGTTTGTGGGATGAACTGAATTTCTGTTGCAACAGTGATCCCTACCAGCTGAATATTTGTGGGTGACTGTGGATCATGTTCAGAAAACTATAAGTAATCAACCAGTAGGTCTATTAGGTCTACTATTCAGCATTAAAAATATTTCAAAAATACTGATCAAAATGTACCACACTTTTTTTTCCTCAATCTGTCACTTATAAGATACAAGATCTCAAGTACTTGCTATGGATTTTCCAGTCAGTAAAGCAATTAAATGTGATAAAAGAATCATAATAAAAATGCCAATTGTCTTGCTCATAGTGTAATAAGGGAGATAGAGACCATTGAAGATTAACAGGTAGGATTTAAGTAACTGCATTCTTCACAAAAAGGGTGAAGGAAGTAAATGTTTCTAAGCTCTGATAAGTCTCTGGATTTAATGCAGCTATTTGATTTTCAAAAGAGCTGGTTTTAAACTTGCTTAGTGCATCAATATCTTTTTTCCACCAAGACCCATTACATTGGGCTATGAGCCAGGCTTTCTTGGGGAAGAGTGATCTCGTAGCAACAGACATATCAACTGAACCTCATTACCAGGCTTGTCCAAAAATCCAGCCTTTAAGGAGAACAAAGGTTGGCGTGATTAATCATTAAGTTTTAGATGCTCTGTTCTTGCACGTGTTCCGGCTGTAGACTCACAAAAGCCATGCTGGAGATGGGCCAGCTTTTTTTTTTTTTTTAACTGCCTGCTTGAGCATATGCTGAAAAAGACTTTCCAATGAATTCATAGCCAGCTTTCTGTACAATCCAGCGACTTGGAGAAAAACAAAATGGGAAAAGAGGTGGAAGAAGGGCCAACCTTGAGATGCCCTAGAAAAAGATCAGTGTTAATGACCTCAACCCAACTTGGCCTTGATCTTTCATTTTCAGCATCTGTTTACTATATGGATATTATTTCTATATTTAGTTGTGTTTTATTTGGGCAAGTTACACCTCTTTCTTCAAAGGAAAACGACTTCCCAGGTTTAGTTTGCTTGAAAGCAACGACCTTAGTGCCTTGTCTACTGCTCTGAAGAATAGTAGTCTTATTATGAAAGGTGGGAGAGCTTAGGTCTGCTTCAAAGGCACAGTACAGTACAGCTGTTACTTTGATGTGACCTTTTAAAAACAAACAACAACAACAAACACAACAAGAAACAGTGTTCGTTCAGACCCAGGGGTGCAATTCAAAACGGTTTGCCAACACATACAGTGCACAAATCTGAGGTTTTCTTGCCTCAGGTGGTGGAACAAGCGCCTCTCCCCCAGAGCACGGGGTCGCGTCAACAGCAGGCCGCTGCTTCGAGCTGGAGGTGTCAGTTCTAGTATTTGACAACTTTGTTGAAAACCAACCTGAAGTGGGCAGCTGATTAAACAGGCAACAAGGGTACAATGAAACTATTCTGCGATGGACTTGCTCTGTGTATCCAACTCAACAGCGGCAGCATGTAGCCCTCGGCAAACATAAACATGTCTTTTGTCTCTGCTTTTAGATTTATCATATCTAAAAAAGAAAAATATTCTTTATTGTAGTGAACAACACAAAATGGCCCTTTTCTTGGAGAGTAAAGTTAGACTGTGTTTCAGCAGGATGATGATAATTCTGTATTTCTATCTTTCTGCTACAGTATCCATGGCAACTAACGCTTCGAGCCTGGGCGCTCCAAACTCAAGAGGCGAGCTGCTGCCCCTGAATACGGGCTGCTGTCTTGACTAGGTTATGCCGAGGGGCAAGTGTACCTGAGAGATGCACCAGCAGAGGTGCCAAGGCTGTGCCAAGGCTCCTGCCAACCTGCCCAATGCATTGTGGGTTCCTGTGTGCTTCCAAGGAGTTGGCTCCTTCACCCCCCCCCCTCCCCAACAGAAACTGCTTATTTGGGTGAATCGCTGTCTTTACAGGTTTCTTAAAATATCAAAGAGCAACAAAAGTGGGACACTCTCCTTCAGTTCATTGTTGCTGTCTTAGGTTGACAAATTAGAAATCACAATGTCTTTCTGCAGAATATTTATAAATCTATAAGTGTGTGTAAGTGGCTTCATACACACAATATTCTGCAGATGAATAGTGACAGTGAATGGTAACGCTTGAAAGTGATGTGTTTATGCATTTTGAGTTTTCAAGAATTGCTGAAGCTAGCAAAGAAGGCAGAATGAGTAGGAGACTGATCTGATGAGTAAAGGATGAAATTAAACAGGGAATAAACAAATACTTCAGGCTTTCAAAAAGGATTAATATGTTACTGGGAAACTAACCATAATACATAATGCAAATTAATTTTGAAGGCCACATAAATCACTTTGGAAATCAAACATTTTTTACTCCCATTGATCTAAAAGATAAAAACAGATCTATGGACATTACCAATGCTGCAAAATACTATAGAAAATTTGACTCCTTCAATAAATGGTCTGATATCTTGCTTTCTGAATGTCACAAGTCATTGCATTGTATATAGTTTAATGTAGATAAATGCTCTCTCATCCCAGATCAGATTCCGTCAAATGTTGACAAGTGTGTATACTTGTGAAATACAAATGCCAGGTTCACTAAACAGTATATTGGGACATGGGCCCTCACTGCTGATTGTGGAAGACAAGATGAGAAGAGAAGAAGGCCCATTATTTGTTGATCCTTTCTTTATTATTAAAAAAAAAATGAATCCATTCAATTAATGCTTTAAAATGTCAGGCTGTGTTTAATACTTTACCATGCCTGATGCAGAGTTTTTAGTTAAAATACTAAATTAATTCAAACCCATTGTTTGGCTTTTGCTCAACTTTACATCCTCCAAAAAAATCATAAATCAATTTAGCTGTCACTTTCATGTCCTTTGTGCCTCTTTTAATGTATTAGCTGATGCCAAAGCATTATATTTAAGAGGCCATCATGTATCACAACTCAGCAGGCTTGAGAAACTAGATTGTGACTGAAAGCTGCCTTGTGGAAAACATCAAAATAATACAAAATAATTCCATATACTGCTAATGAAAGATTTATTCGTTTGAACACTTAATATATAAGACATGTTTATTAAATGTATACCTTCATGCATATGCTTTCATTTATTACAACCAACACATGTGTATCAATACAGTCTGAACTGGTCAAATCATTATTACAGTTCATATTGTTTTATGTATTTTAGTTTTATTTATGAACACCATCAAATATGTGCATTAATGCCCTACATCTCCAGCAGGAGTCTCACTTTCCAAAGCTTTAGCACTTTGTAAGAAGCTGACATCATGGGAAACATATCTCCTAAGATTCCTTTTTCACTGCCCATAATAATAATAATAACTGTTATTATTATTATTATTATTATTATTATTATTATTATTATTATTTTTAAGTCTGACTTTATGACCTTTAACTGACTGTCTAAGAACAGTAAGAATTGCCTAACAATGAGTCATCGCCAGGTCAAGAGCTAGTGTTTCGTTGGAAAAAGATACACTCTCTCCAATGCTTTGCTCGTCAGTTTAATGTCATTGGGGCAGCTGTCCCCTGCTTGTCAATGTAGGTTACACATATCTGTTTATTTCATCTCCAGATCATACAGTCGCAGTTGTATCTCTGTTCTCCTGTACTGGTTTTCTGTAGGCACTGCCAACTTACGACTCCAGCGAGAACGAGTACACGGACAGCGCTGTGGGACAAACACAGCCCCCACTATAACGGCCCTTCAGAATGTACTTCTGAGCTACTGGTATTGTCAGATCACTAAGGTCAAGCAGTGGAAGTGCACATACCAATCTGTCAAACTGAATTTCTTAACACTTTAACCATACATATGAGTAAAGTAATTAAATATGCAAACACATCGGGTGTAAGTATACACTTGCTTTACTAGTGTACACTTTTTACATCCAGTTTCTGACAAAAAATTGTTGTATGTAATACACTGATTTTTGTATTGACTCTAATAACAGCAATATACAATGTATATGTCTTGCAGTACAGTAACAATGAGAAGTTACTATATTTATATATGCTTGTGTGCATATTTGCATATATTTCTGTGTTTACATATATTATACTGTATAGTACTACACTTTGCAGAATGCTATAATTATAGAAAACATAGCTATCATTTCTGTAGCTAGATATGTATTAAGTTTAATCTAACAGTGATTTACAGTTTTAGTACAAACCTTTGGGGATTTAACTTAGATCTCCACAAATCAACTACATAGTAAAGTACTGCACAGTAGATGGTAAGAGCATATTGTAGAGGCTTATCCTTAATACAGTACTTATGAATATTGCAACATGACCTTGTATTGTTTTTGTAAGTAAAATTTAGAAGGACAAGGCTGAAAACAAACAATACATTTTAAAAATTGGCGACCCATTTTTGACATGCATGAGGTACAACTCCCTCCAGTGCAGTTAACAAAGAGATCTTCTGGTTTTCTGGACAAGAAAAAAAAGGGGGTGAATAAAATACTGCTACTTGGCTTCTCACCAGAGAACACAGTAAAAACCTCCCTGATCTTTTCATGGGCTGCAGATGTTAGCTTTCCTCCCCCCAGCTGGGTCCCGGCAGCTCTCAGTCTAATTCAAACTACTTTATCATCACTTCTGCAGAGAAGAAAAGAATAGACCTGTTCTGGAAAAACAGCATAATGCCAACCGGGAATACATTTCAAAAGGCTTCCTCCTTTTCTCCCTGGAAAAACCCTCATAGATGCACCACAAAGCTGTGGGAATAACATGAATCCATTAAACCCCATAGGCTGTTAATAAGCTTTAAATACAGTCTTCTGACACTACATAGGAAAATATACAAGGCATATTTTGTACAAGATATTGTAAACAGCTAGGTCTACTGCCATGGCAATCTGAATAATCTGAGGGGGTCACCTTTTGTTTAGGCCTTGTCTGGCATAATATCAATTACAATTAAATACCTTTCACAACGGAATAAAACCCCCACATCTATAAGGTTTATTGAGTTCTGCATACAAGAGAGCTGGGTACTGTTGTGTCTTTGAAAGTTTCTGTTTCTTCCATGTCTAAGGCCATCAATTTAAAATAAAAGATAAAACACAAATGCACCGGCTACAAAAAGGCGTAATGTTAGAAGGTGTCATGAAAAGCACACCTTATGGTGCAACCTCACAGCTCAGTCACGATCTTCCTTCCTGTCTGTCCAGGGGATCCCCCTAGCTGCGCTGTAAACTGTCACTGTCCAGTGACGTCAACCAAGCTTAGAAAAAGATTCATTCTGCAAGTCCATATTGCAAAGCAAGATTTTCCACAAGTGAAAGGCAAGTTAATTAGTCATCCAATGACGAGCCCTTTGAACACACCACCATGCCCACACTGGGCATAAAGCTACCTTTGATTTCAACCAAGGTCATGAAAGTGAATGTAAATGATAGACACACGGCAGGCAGAAGGTCTGAAACATCTGTGAAAGAAAGCATTAGAAGGAAGTTAAGACGTAATGGGAGGAAAGCAACTTGAGGATGACACCACTGAACTAAATCTTTGTTGGGCAAAGAAAGTGATGCACTCTGGGGCCCCTTGCGAAGAACCTCCCTGCCTCAAGCATTTGTCACTGGGAAGTTCAATCACGGCACAGCCAAGCACACACACAGCATGTAAACAACGTCAATCATGTTTTGTTGACACAAAACATTTCCTAGAGCAAAATGGATTAGACATCAACTCACTCAATTATTAAGAGCTATTACTTTGGGAAGAGAAGCTTTACAGAGGATTGCTCTGCCCCCTCCCTCTCCTCCCACCACCCCAACCAAGCCCAAAACAAAAACAAAAATTCAAAGCTGTGTCATGGCAGTCATTTCAAAGTCTGACAGTGTGCTGAAAGAGAATGTAGAGATCTCAACCCAGATCTAGGATGGTATGGAAAATATATTAGAAGCAACTGGCATGCAGATATTTCGAGTGCAAAGAAAGAGGCCAGATTGTTCCTGCTGTGACATATCTCCTGTCAAATTTCATTAGACAGCACAGTCTTAAAACCAAATCACAAATCCCTCCCGAATATTTTTATTACAAACTATGTGCAGTATCGGGTGAAGAACGAGGCAGGAGAGATGGGCTTTCATTTGGGTGCGATCCGATTTGGGGGCAGTATTGCTTACATGACATCACCGATTCCAAGGAACTGTTTTCAGTCATAAGTTACAAAGCAATTGCAATTTTAATAACATTTGTATGGCTATAAAGATCACAACTCTGCTGGTGACAGAGAACCTAATAAGACAAGTCGCCCATTGCATGTTTGGACGTCAGCACTGTGCTTTATAAGGGGCACCGGCCAAAGTTATGTAAAAAGGATTCCCGGACAAGCTGAACATAATTTGACTAGGGAACAAGCTTCCTCGGGGATAGGCAGAAAATTGGCATACTAATTGACTAACTTATATTGTCAATTATTTCTATAAGAAATGTGTTTTACTAAATAAGGTGTATGGGTTAGTGTATTAAATAATCTACAAAATCAAAGGAGGGGCAGTTTAGACAAAAAAAGGATTTAATTAGTAAGGGCACCATGGAAAACCTTTAACATTAACAGGGATACCATATATATTATTATTTATAATAAACTTTTCACAATACCCATTAGCAATGTTGCGTTGCTTTCCTTGTTCTGTGTGAAAGACAGACAACGAGAAACTGAATTTAACTTTTTATCTAGGTACTCCTTTCTTGGTCATCCTCCTCACTAGTCATGAAGTCATTTTCCATCTTTCTTTTTTCTTTTCTTTCTCTTGCTTGATTTAAATGAATACCACATGTGCTCACAAGTCCATAAAAGAGTAGTGTGATTTAGTCTCTCATCCACTCATATTCGAACAGGCTGACAGGGATCCCGGCCCTGCCTCCGACTCTCACACTACACTTCCTCCAGACTGGAGTCAGGAGGCAGTCCCAGGGGAAGGACTCGGCATCTGAACTTGGCAGAGGGTCCCATTCCCAGGAAACAAGTCCTCCGTTCACAGTGCTATTAAACAACATGGCAACATTCTCATCCATCTTGGTCATTTCCTCAACCCACCGACACTCACAGCACAGAAGAGGGAGAGGAAAAAAAGGGGGAGAAAAACAAACCAAACAAAACATTCCTTTCCTAAACAGAGTCAATATAATTCCGTCTGTCAAAAAAACGATGACAATAATAATAAAAACGACCGGCCCTCAAGTCACAAGAACACTGCCGCTCAAATAAGACGATAAGAGCCACCCTGGCCATCCATTCCTCATTTCGAATGGGTATATTTGAAAAGGGAGGGACTTACTGAAAATTCTACTGAGATTAAATACACCACATGTCAGTTCCAATATAGCCTGTTTTCTCTAGGGTTTCTGAAAAATAATCTTATGATTAAAGTGGAAAGCTAATGCAATGTAGTGGATTTTTTTCAGTTTAGTTCTCACTAAGAGAAACAGGGGGGGAAAGGCACAAGAACCCTAAAACATTTATTTTCCATTAAGTAATGTAGCTGCTGGGACTGCTAAAATCACTAAATAGATATAATTCTAAGGATTTTAAATAACTTCCTAATGAGATAAGCCTAAAATGTAATGTGTTATCAAAAGTCACATATTAGATATATGAGAAGAGTTTCACACACTTCAGAGCATAGTTAAAGCATTTAAAGCATAGTTTCCTACAATGGTTGAAGAATAGGCACTTTTATTATTTTCTTGGTGAGAAAGAATGCAATTGATAACCTAACACACCTTAAACATACAAGCTGCTCTGAATGAAGGAAGTCAGCCGTTAACAAAATTTCCTTTGCTAGATTTGTAAATCAGCAGACGTCTTTAGCCACTATTGACACACAAACTATAGCCTATTGCCTATTGAGGCTTATCAGTTATAAACACACAATTTCCACAAGGTCTCTAAAATGGACCCAAGTCTTAAATCCCTGCATAACTTAAAGCCTTAAACTCTATGATTTATTATTTCTTACCTCTGTGGATAAAATACAGATACTCTGAAACTTGAAACAGAGGAATTAGGGAGCGAACACAGCTCTAAGAGTATGGGGACAGATCACAGAGACGAATCTGACATTAAATTGGGTTTTGTGGCACCGCTTGTTAATCTGCCAGAGTAATTGATCGATTACTTTTTCATAAAAAACTGGTGGTCAGCAAAGCAAAGGTGGAAAGAGTTGATAACATCCTTCTGTCACTAAGAATGAAGCACTGCTGCATGGAAGGGGTAGAAAAATATTGTTTTAACCATGAGAAAAAGAAGGCTGCACCATCTTTGAAACAGGCAGTTTGAAATGCATACATGTATGTTTTTCTTTTTTTATGTGAGTGCAAACTTACTGGTAGTGAACTTTGTGGGAGTGGAGTCACATCTCCAAAACATTCTGTTAGTGTTCCAGTGGGGATCGTGGCACCATTTTGGGACCTTTCTTAACAGAGCATTACTAATTCAGTTAACTGTGGGAAGAGAATAAACTGGTGTTTGCACTTTCATAACTGCAGCACAGTTTTCCCTTCCACACTGGCAGTACAGTTAACCCCCTCCTCTCTTCGGTTCGGTGAATAATACACAAAGAGATAATTGCTTGCTTGCTTGCTCTACTGTCCCTGCAGGTGAAAAACACAAATAAAAATGGCTTAGGTTCTTGTTACTGTAAGTCTGGTGATATATGAATAATTAAAACATGACCCCTAGCTTTTAGTTTTTTCAGGACCAGACAAGACTGATGTCCCCCTCACTTTACTGTTAGCAAATTACATTGTTTCTGTACAACCTGAGACATGAATAAAAATTCACTTGTATAACACGATGTAAATAGGCCAGTTAATCAGCCAAATAATTATCCATTCTAGCTTGACCACACACTTTGTTTTGTCCTCCTCTCCAATCCCAACACCTATTAGTGTCCAATCTCATCTGGCTGTTAATTCGGCCTCATTGACTGCAACAACGAAAAAGCATTTTGCACAGACTTTACTCACAGGTCTGCCCAGACACACACAACTGCCCTGTCAGGTCTTTCACCTTGCCACATCCTGACAGTAAGTTTTGAAACCCTTCCAAAGCAGAAAACCAAAGATTGCAACATGTCATGGTCATGGTCATTTTCAGTGATCTCTCTTTGTCAGGCAACCCCTTACTGTAAATCACGAATACAGAAACTCAGATATCAAGCAGAGGGGAGTGGTGTGGGCTGTTAACTAGTCCCGCCTGTTCCACTCAATTCCCGCTAAAGGGTGAATGCTTAACGGAGATGATTTTTTCTCCCCTTTGTTGTAAAAGAATCGTCTTGTGCCGTCTAAATGATAATATGCGACGAACAGAGACGGTGATACTACTTCCCCAACTGAAAAATTAAATAAATAAAAAGGGGATGTTCTATATCTTTCCAATCAAAACAAATCAGTGGTTCAGCCTCCTGTAACAAGCTAAGCAGATTACTGTCATTTTCCACAACTTGTCCCTGGTGGCTAACAACCTCCAATTAGCAAATCCTACTGTGCGAGCCCATGTGCTGATGAAAAGCGACTGTGACAAGCAGAGAAATTAGAAGTGCTGCTTGTTAATCTACCAAGCTTCGGCAATACATGTCATCCTCAAATCGCTTCCAGGGATATGCATATTCAAGAAGCCCACCACCATCTCTGCCACCACCAGCACCACCACAAAAACAAAAAAATCAACAGCAAGAGCAACAGCAACAAAAAGCTACCGCAGCACTGTAAGTCAAATACAGCGAGCATTCAGCCCAAGGCGAGTTGGGGCCCTGGCTAAAGGATACTGAAGAGACATCAGCAGGGTAGCGTTCTCAGCTTTCTGTATTCTAATCAGCAAAAATGCACTTGTCTTTTCATATTATATTGAGAGACTTTAATTAGACATGGCCGAGGTGAAACCAATTCTTAGATAACGGCATAACTGAAACATCCTTTAATAAATAATCTACCGTGCCTATAGAAAGTCTACACCCCGTTTGAAAATGTTCAAACCCTTGTTGATTTAAAATGCATTAAAATCTTTTTTTTCAATTATCACCACATCCTACCCCACTTCCAAGTAAAAACAAATATGAAAATGTAGTAGAAATGTGTAGAAAATGTAAATGTTAAATGTTAAATTGTAGTGATTCACATGATTTCAGGATAAATTCAGCAGTTCCTGTAGGTTCCCTCTGCTGTAGTGCATTTCAAAGCAAAGTCTCAATCATGAGCAGCAAGGAGCTTTCTAAACTGCATGGCCAAATAAGAAAGAGATAAAGCAGAGAAGCTACCAAGAGGTTATTGGCAACTTTGCAAGAGTTACAGACCAAGAGTGGTCAGAGTGTGCATGTGACCACAACATCCCCAGCACTCCACAAATCTGGTCTGTATGGTACTCAAGAAAGCCCACTTTGAATCACACTTGAATTACACTACAAAAATTAAATGCTTAGGAGATTCTGTAGACATGTGGCAAAATGATTTGTGCTCTGACAAACCTAAAACTTTTTGGTGTAATCGCAAAGCTATATGTTTGGCGCAAACCCAACACAGCACATCACTCAAAAAACACTGTTCCTACTGTGAGGCATGGTGGTGGCAGCATCACATTAAGATGTTTCTCATCAGCAGGGACTGGGTTGGGATAGAAAGGAAAATGAATGGAGCAAAATATACAAAAGTCTTTTAAGGAAAACCTGCTGCCCTCTGCAAGAAAGATGAAACCTGTAAATCGTGCTGGATAGGGGTGTCTGTCAATAAATACAAAATAATATTAATAAACTGATGGGTTTACCTGTCTGTGTTGAGCCATTTTGTAGTGGAGCCCTGAGGATTGCTGGTTCAGCTGCATCTTTTGTGGCAGGGTCTTGGGCTGCAGGCACTGGGAAACTGGGACACTGGGAAGTCGGGGCAAATTGGGATTCTGGAAGTGAGGAGGAGGCTGTGACTGGGTCTGAACCGATGCTGCTGCTTGCTGCTGCTGCTGCTGCTGCTGCTGTTGCTGCTGATAGTGCAAAACAGCAGACTTATTCGGTACGCTTCCCATCGGGGGAATCTGTTGGCCAATGGGTTTGGGGCTGAAATGAGACAATTGTTTGGCACTGAGCACTTTTATGTCCATGTGGTTGGAGCTGCTGTTGCCGTTCGGCTTGAAGAGACAGTTGTTCATCCCTTTGGTCTGGCTCATGGGGGGCAGGATGGCATTCTGGGGGCTGATCCTCTGCTGGCACAGGGTGGCAGGACTTGGGATCTTCTCTTGTCCAAAGGCTGCAGGAGAGGAGTGCGTGGACCAGCTGGGCACTCCTGTTGACTGGCTCTGCTGCTGCTGCTGCTGCTGCTGCTGCTGGTGGTGGTGCAGCATTGTTGTCGGCTGCTGGTTGGCGGCCATCTGTTTCAACTGCTCTGCATGGGACACTTCCGGCCAACTGGTGAGGGACCGAGCAGCGCTGGAGGAACCCTGGGCTCCTTGGCTGGGGTTTTGAGGGGCGGAAGTCACTGGAGAAGGTGACAATGAGCTGTTAGACATTGAGAAAACCGGCCCTGCGGAAGCCGGCCTCAGCTGGGGGGAGCAGGCAGGAGTCTGGCTGTAACCTGGTGAGTACTCAGTCTTGATGATGGTCTTTTCCATCTGAGGAGAGGGCTTGCTCATCCCCGCCGAGCCGGGCCGTCCGAGCTCCAAGCTGAAGGAGTCGTCCTGCTTCAGCATCTTTTCAAACTCCAGGTCGTTCAGCGAGGGCACGTTCTTGGTGAGCTCATCGAAGAGATCCTGGAGCTCTGGATCAATCTGACTGCCGGGTTCATCTTTAAAATCGAAGACCATCATGCTGTTGTCTGACGACGCCTGCCCACATGAATGAACTTCCCCCGGCTCCACTTTCATCTCCTTGAGGGTTAGACTAAAAGGATCATTCCCACTTGTATGGGCCATCACGTTATTGTCTTTCCTGTGGAGACTGTGGCCCATTGCTGCCGTGGTCTGCATACCCTGGGCTTGTCCATTGCTGAACACACAGCCACCATGTCCCATACCGGCACCGCCATCCACCCGCACTCGTTTAAAGTCTCCACCAAAAGCTGAAATTCCATTTTGCTTGGGATTATAGCCGGGTGGGTTTCCTTCTAATTTTCTCCTCAATGATCCCTGGAGCTGTTAAGACAGAAAAATAAAAGAACTGTAATCAAACAAACTTAAGTGTCAGAATAATCACAGACAAAAGTTATACCTAAATAAAATGATAAGCACATGCAAAATATAGATGACTACAAATAAGCCGGGTATAAGACAGTTAAACTAAAATCTTGCCTGAGGAAAATATGTGTTTAATATTAGTAGTATATAATTAATGATCTCAAATCAGAAACAGCCTTTGATGTTGTTAAATCTTCTATTAAAATTATTATGGCAACTCAAAATATTGGTATAAAAAAAACGGTATCCCTCTTACAATTATCTTTATGTAAATGTATCTAATTTTGTAATTGGCTTCAGGGCTACTCAGGCTTTTGCACATGGCCCGTCTAGTGTTTGCAGAAACCTGAAGATATTCATATTTCAAGGTTCTTCTTTGAGCTAAATGCATTAATGTACATTATTGGCAGATTTAAATGAGGATTTCAGCTACAATTTAACTTTTGGTTTCGATGGTAAAGCACTTTCAGGAACTAAAAGAGGAACACTCAGCATTTCATAATGATTATAAGATTCACTGCAATACATTTCTTCGTGCGGTCAGTGTCTAAATCAACACTTTGCAGGAACGTGTGTGAACATTTGCATTACAAGGTACTTTACTTGAGGTAAACTCGGAATTCAGACGTACCGAAACTAATTTTGAAACAAATTTTATGAATCCTTATACACTGATACCTGGATTAATTTATTTTTTTCAGGAACAATTATTACTTTCCACTACTTGCTGAAAATACCAACATATGTTAAACCATAAAACATGGCTTCCCGAGTGACTTTATGAGTACAAGACCTTCTCTGGAGAGCAGGCTGGGATCTATAACCCAGACATCCCTGGCTGGAATCTATTTTTACGGCCCACTGTGATGGAGAGTCTCAAAGCCAGGGTACACTTTGGGACAGGCACTACAGGCGCTGAGAGGAGTCAACACCAGACATGGTTTAATCTGCTGGCCAAGCAACAGTATCCCCTGAGGTTTACCAGAAAGCTGTTTGTGATGTGGACCAGTGTGAAAAGAAGTGGCCAGCTTGGCAATGCTTGGTTCAAATGATATTTGTGTAATTGTAGTAATCGATTAACCATTGGTGACTGCAAATTGGGAGGATATACAAATATTGGCAATGGACTACACTATACCTTTAATTGATTAAATGTCTGTTTATCACATAGAAAACATATCTACATTAATAAGTCCTGGGAATGCCAGTCCTGAATATATGAAATAACCATGAGTATAGAAGAAAAGGAAATATACTCAGCCAGATACGTTTGGGAACAGAAGACAATACATTGCTGGACATTTCTGAAATTACAATTAGTTCCCATTGAACCAACAAAGGCTCCAGATCCTATGCAATGAGAAACATTTTGCAATCCCTGAATCTAAGGACTTTGCAATATATTTAGGTGATACACATACTACACATGTCACTAAAGATATGATTCACTTAACACTGAAATACTTTTTGGGATACATATAGAGACACCCCTCAGCTTATGACAAATTGCTTTAATAATACCCTTTCGTATCATGTTGCTTTGAAGATGGATTCAAAGTTAAAAGGAGAAAAAAAAACCTCTTTTTATCAAACACAGTAAGCATATCGTTATATATTATGCTCCTACTTGCTTTATTTATGTAAATTATAGCAAAATTAGTCATTATCCAAACTGAGCTACATGGAGGCACTGTAATTCATTAACACAAAAGCATAAGCAAAAACTATCAAATTACCTTTTATTATAACTTTTAAAGAATTTGCATTTGTAAGCAGATCCTCATGCTTTACATGTAAATTGCTGAATAATTTGAAACCCACAAGCTTTGAACATTATCTTGAAAGCTGTGTTTACTTATGTCTGGCAGTATGGACTTTATTGTCTTCAAAGTCTGTGAGTTTCGAGGCATTCTCTAACAACACGTTATCAAAAACATTTCAGAAAAAAACGGCAAAACAAACCACTATAATAATGTATATGAATTTTTACTACAGAAAACAGTTTGCGGTTGACCTAGCTGTGTTAATCTTAAATGATAAAACATACCATGCTCCCATACGGCATAGGAATATTCTCTTATGATTTTCTTTTGTCTTACTTATGTGATATATTTAATCATCTCCTGTCATTGCTTTTAGGCTCACTGTGAGAATAACAGCTCCAGTACATACCTCCTTCAGCAACTAATTACCTTTTAATGATACAGGTGACTCATCCTGCTAATTATGGTCTTTAGTCAAGAGATTTAGAAACTGCTTCTCATATCCTAAGAGGGAAATCAATTCTGAAGATAAAAAGCTGTTCAAGAAGTGCTCAGGCTAAACTAAAGATCAATTATCACTAAGCTTAATTTCAACATTTGTCTAAATGCTGCAAATGGCCAACCTTTCTCGTTCCCTAAGTTAGTCTTATGGGTTATGCACGATAGTTCCCGCGAAAGAGAAACAAACAGGCAGTACCTAAGCCACACCTCAGAGAGAAAGTCAGGAACTGTCTTTAACAACAACAATACTCTGTGCTCGTGTGCCATACCCTTGCCCCAAGATAGGATGGCATGAAATGAACCTCTCTCAAAAGCCAAACTGATCCAGGTCTGAACTTGTTGTGTAATGAGGTAACATATAATTTTGATTCATTTTGATGTTGTCTGAACTGGTTTGCTGAAATTTTTTGACCTCATACAGGTATATTGTTTTATAATCAAAATGGGATCAAACCCATTACAAAATAAAAACAAATCAGCTTTTAATAATGTGTCTTGCAGATTGCCTTGGATTGTTCGGCCTGAAAAGGCACAGTGATCAGTTTTACGAGCTGTAAGTACATATTTTAAACATGCAATTCATAATGCTATCAATTTGGATTTAAGAATTACAATCAGACACAAAGGGCATTAGCTGTGACATAATCTATGTGGCCGAAGGGTTCTTAACAAAAGACCAATTAGTTCAATTATTGAAGAGACGAAACCCTCGGGAGGTACAATATAAATACTATGAAGAACACAAAATGTACTTTCTGTACATTAAGACAAGTTTAAAATGATTATGCTCTGGGTCATCATTAAAAGTATCACACCGTCAATGCTCCAGATTCTTAAATGAAAGAGACGGTGTTGGCTTGTTTGTTTCTTTGTTTAAGGTTAGATTATTTTCATGTTTCCTCATTTTTCTAACCAGTACTAAAAGTGAATTAATCTCAATGTTATGACCCACAAACAGCTGAAGGAGGCATGTATGGATCGTGTGATTTTGGAATTGAATCACAAGTACCCCATGGACATTATCAGCAGAAAATGTCCAGCTATTCATCCAGCCTGGACTCTCTCTCACCTGGTAATATTGGATTCATGTGACAAATTAAGCACATCCTCCCTCCTTAACACAAAGAAAATTGACAACTTTGCATATTTGTAAACCACCCCCACTATAAAACACCTTACTAATCCATTTGAAACCCAAACTGAATACAATTCCTGAAGACTTAATCTGTTTCTGCTGCAGGCCGCATTAAAAATGTGGCCTTTTACAATAAGATGTGGTCTTTATAAATCAGACATGGCATGGTGGACCGTAATATTTATGGCTGCACTACAGCACAGATCATTATTGACATTGTCATCTGTGCCATTATGCAACATCAAAAGACCCAATAAAGTATAACAAAGATATTGCAGGTATTTCCTTAGCTTAGTTTCAGTATTTGCATTTTTAATGCCCCTTCAGAGGTAAGCGAACAGGATGCCAGTGATGTTCCACTGGTTTCGTAACAGTGCCATCTACGTTTTCCTGGGTTTTACAGATAGCATGCTGTCAGTGGCAGTTCAATGCCTGTTCAAGTGTGTGCCATAGTGCTGTCTGTCAAGCTATACATGAATAGCTTTATTTGTATCATGCAATGTGTGCCGGCCCGCACCATGCATTAGTTCAGTTAGGTATACTGGTTTTTTTTTTTAATTCATGATTGGTACCTCTACATTACTCACAGCAAACAGCATTGCTAAATAAAAAATAAAAAAACATACTGCCAGCAACAGGAAAAAAGGTTTACCTGAACAATTATCAGTAAAATGTAAATATAAAATTGATAAACCACCTCAGTTCTTTAAAAGACCACATTAAGGATGTTTTTGCTACAGATAATTGTTTTACTCTTGATTTTAATTAATTCAGGAAACCAAATATGGCACAAATCTAGCAGTGGAGAAATTATTTTGTCTCTATCCATCTGCATGGCATCTCTGTCCATTGGAAATGATTCAATGTTTTTTAAAAGGCATAGATAGGTGTAACAGCTCAAATATGCAAACACAAGTAATGTTTTCAACAACCTCTGTAACAGAAACCTGAGAAGGAATTAGCCTACAGTCTGAAATATTATATTTCTTCTGTTTAGAAACCAGCAAGGAATAGTTCTCAAACTAGAAATAAACAAGCAAATAATCAAAGTGAAATACTAGGAAGACATGAAACAAATAAAAGACAATCTTTGCAGATACAGATATGTTAACTTAATCCTCCTAGGTCTCTAGCCCCCTAAAAATAGGTCAGACCAACAATCAATCTGACATCTGTTTTCTTCAAAACGTGGATGAAAACAGACATGGAGCTCTGACTTTCTTCCTCTTATTTGTGATTTTTGCTGTTTTAGGAACAGCCGAAGGATGATGTGAACATTACTAAACACACTCAGGCAATGGAAAAACATTTGTAAAGCATTTTTAAAGTGTAGTGTAAAACATAGTGAAGCAAAAAGGAATAGTTTAACAATGTATGGAAAACGATCTGTAATTATTCCAGATACACCTGTGAAATGTCATAACTGAAAAAAGGCTTTTATTCTTCATAACTAAAGTTTTCCTTATTTTAGTACATCTCCCACAGATACATTTTTTTTGTTTTTTTCACTCAATACTTTTTACAATAGTCTGCTCTGCCTGACTGTCCTAAAGAGGTTTAAACGGTTACAGCTAAGAGACAAAAAGGTGAAACACAAGCTCTTTGGAAGTCACACCGCACTAGCAAATGGCTTCATGTAAATGCCTCTCTCTTTTATTACCAGCGGATCCTACGACGGATCTACAAATAATCTGAAAATAGAATTTCTTATTAACTTTTAATGACCTAGGAGGCTCTGTGGCCTTGGAGGGAAAAGTGCTTCTTGAAACGGAGCAACCGACACCTTTGAGTGGATATCTGTCAATGCCTTTGTCAAAATACTCTCCCACAGAAGAGAAATACTGATTGTGTTTGATTTTGTTATGCAAGAAAATTATGTAAGGTTGAGCACAGGGATATATTCTTTATTTGTACTCATACCGCACTGCATGCCGAAATATTACTACACTGAAAGAACTGATAACAGAAACATTTTTGAATTAATAATGACTAAACCTTCAAGTCACTGCATATGCAATTAAACTTGTAAGGTTTTTAAACAAGCCATGTTGGCTTTATTTTGTATCTTAGATAACTAGCTCAATATGTTATGAAAAAAAAAAAAAACATTTGCTGAAAAATAACTTTCCCAGAGCATTTGGTTGGCATTTCCTGAAGCCAAGGTTTTGACTCGCTCTGTTCGGTTCAGACCTGATGCACAGTGGAAACTTCATAAAACATTTGGGAATAAGGGATAAACAGCAATGCACAGATAAGTAGTAATTTGATGAATCCTTCAGTATCATACTTGCAAAGATATTACCTAGCATGATTGTTTGCATACTAAAATATACGGATACAAATAAGCTTTGTGTTGTGCAGCAAGTCCACACTAAATTAAAGGTGTACAGGCATAAATGCAATTAACTTTACAATTGACATATACAATTCCCCTATGTATAACCTACTCAGTATGTGTGAAAATGTATTTTCACTGTTAAATAACTCCTATGTGTAATTATACATCCGTACTTTTGAAAATACAATGACATGATTTTGGTATCATCAGCATGCATCAGTCTTCCTGTGAACAGTTGACCAATATCCTCCTGCTCTACTCGAAAGAAAGGTATACCATTTTTGATTATCTAACCAGCTACAGTTAAGGTCCACAGCTGCTCAGATAATTAAAATATGCAGTCCATGACTTCTACTTTTCATTGTTTTCAGTTGGACATCTTTATTTTGTCTGACTGAGACCACAACTAGTAACCATCTGGGACCAAGTGCTTGCGCAGACTGTAAGAGCATTTCATTGATTCACAGTTTGTTACAAGAACCCCAAGAATTAAGCTCTCCAAAGCAGAATTTCAACAAACCTGTGCTTTTCCTACGCCACACAGACACCTTGCAATGCAAATTCACAAACTGTAATGTATGAGACATCTTGTGTTACTAACGAAACGGGCCAAATCACATAGGGTTAAACAAAAAAGCAGGGCTTGCAATGATGTCATGACACCGAATGCTTTTTGAACGGCTCGTCTACGGACTCCACCACACTGCTGTAATGCAGTCTCCTGCCCTCCCCCCCTTCCACATCTGCTTGCATTTGCTGCACTATAATCTTTATACCTCTTGTCAATGCTGAAGAGCTGTCCTCTGCAGTGACAACAGTGGCTGTCTCTTCCTGTGAGGGCTCAGTCTAATCTGCTGTTAGCAAGCAGAGCAGCCGACTGATGTTAAACAGTGTGGAAATAGCTCGAGTGAACATTGGATATAATATGTTAATAAGGCTTCTGGTAGCATCTGTCAAACCTGAAGCAGATTCCGACGATCCTTGAATCTGTGTGTGTTTTTCCAAGGCAGAACGGCAATATTTACTGTTATTAATCTCAATTCCCTTTAAGGCACAGTAAACATTTGTTGTTCTTTATTGTTGTTGTTTTTTTCAGGCGCATCTTAAAAACCATTAAATGCAGTATCAAGTATAAAAAAGAAACAAAAAAACATGACTTCAGTCAGTTTCTAAGGAGACATAATATTTGTACAGTTGCACAGATCCTACAGAGCACTTTGAGCATATATTACAATGTTAGCTTGTCAGATGCTGTTCTGAACTCAGCATTAAAAATGTTGCTTTTGTCGCTAGTCCACAATAGGCCCAATTTGCATGAATTCTTCCAAAAAAGAATACAAACTACAAACTATTACAAACTACAAATTAAACTGGTTGCTCACAATGCACTGAAAACTAACTATTCTGAAATCACAGAAAGATAAAATCATGAAGACATCAAATACATCTGAGCCTAAAGGACCAAGATGCCAGGTGAAACTGTGAAGGTTTGTCATCTAATTTAGCAACAGTGCCTGAAAGTCACCTTTAAACATGCATTTTGGTTTTTAGGGAGTTACCAAATAATGTAATTAATTTCCAAAACAAGCTTGTAAGTACAAGAGCTTTGACGACATTTAAAAGAAAAAGGTAAACCATTCAAACTTTACATTCCAAGTTCTATGTTCCAAATCTTAAACCTTTTTTTAACAGTTTTTGTTCACAATGTTATAATCAATACCATATTATGATATCCAGATAATATACATTGTGACTGGTTCAATAAAATGTGTGTGTGAAACAAGGAAATATCAAACAATGTTGTATGTTATTTTCATGTGTGTGTTTTATTGTAATACTTGTAAATGACACAGCACGAGTCCTGTGCACCCCTTGTTCTGGTACATAACATCTGTTACAGATACATCCACAATTTAAAGATCTTACAGAAATGTATGGGCTCACTGGCAATGTGCTGATAGCTTTACAAAGTACCTGTAAAGAACATTTATAGATGTCCTTTGTGGTTATGAAGCTGTAAACAAACGTTTCAAAGCTGTTTCTGTTGCCATGGTGTCAGAAGAGAAAAAGCACATCCAGGCTCTCATTCAATGCCTTTATGAGGCTAAACAGGAGCCTGATTAAATTGGAAAATGTATTTGGGCAATCTTAAACACAAAACTTAGGTATTATTTACAAATCCTTTGTCTGTACAGCACTTGATATGTTATGTGCAAACAGCTTTTGTGTAATAGTGTGCATGATGTGTAATACAGATTATGGACACTGTATCTGTGTAATTATTCAATACAGTCATGCTTTCACAAAGACGTAAGTCATATATCAGACCAGTCATCAGGCACCGCCTTAAAGATGCTGAAGTCGCACTTGAGAGTATAGAGAGGCAGCACCCAAGAAACAAGAGATGTTGAGCCACTAGCTAAAGACGACCTCCTCCAAAGAAAAGGAACAGATACGTGAACACAGAAAGTGTAGATTTATCCCACCGAGTCTTGATTTCTCGTTTTGGGCTTTTAAATGAACCGAGGGCCGCTGTGCACTTCAGCGTGATGTTACCGAAAATGTTGATGTGAACAAAGCCCTGTGTTTTCTGTAGTATCTGTGGGGAACTTTTCATCTCTGACCAACTGGTAGCTCTCTGGAGAAAGCAGACATCTGGAGAGCAGTTCAGAATAAGAAGCACATTTCCAGGCTGGCGTGAGATCCGTCGTCTGAGTCGGGGCCGCCATTAACAGCTTCTGTACGGGGCTGTCTCGTAGCTTGAGGGGGTCGCGCAAATGAACAGGACCTTTGTTCATCCCCTCAGCCCCCTTTCCTTGTTTGCCGTTTCTAAAGACTTTCAGACCCAGCTCAAGTATTCTGTTGTTTAGAAATGGAAAATTGGACTGAAAAAAAAATGTACTCGGGGCCATGAAAAGAAAAGAGTAAATAATAAAAAAAAGAACAGTTCAAATATTGAGTCCTTTTCAGTGTGAAAATGAACCACTTCTTTCTCTTTTCTCTGAATGGGAAAGTGCAGAGCTGAAATTTAGGGTATATGCAAATACATATTTTGTTGTATGGTTGTGCAGTTTAAGCTGTTATGGTTTATATCATTGGGTAATTTAGACCACTGTGTTACCCATTTATGTGCTACCAGAATTTAACATCCAGTTGACAATGAACCCAGACTTTTCACTTTCACTCAAAAAAATGTATTATAATAAATAACATTTTCATCACCAGATCCAATATATACATCCTCCACAAGTTAAGGTGTTTAGTATAATTTCAGTTCCCCTTGCTTTTCACTCAAGTTGACAATTTAAACTACACAAGTTGTCCAGTATATGTTAAAATAATACATAATAATACAAATTCTGTTGTTCCAACATATCTTTGGGTGCAGCATTTAAATCTGACAACCATATTTACTGTCACAAACTCTTTTAGATGGTGAACGATTATACAGGATGTAAATTAGGTATGAAAAAATAATCGCTTTCCTTCAGGGCTCCATCCCCCGCCGTCCGGCCTTGTATTCAACACAGGGCGATAGACCCACTTTCACTTGCCTTCACTAGCGCACAATTCCCCCCACCGTTCCCAGCTCTGAACAGCTCGGTTTGAGGCCACTATAGATATGAGCTCTCGTCTGTCTCTTCTTGACCCAGTTCAGGATTATGCAAACTTGCACTGCTGCAGTGTCTAGGCCAGATGCAAGATTACATTAGGATTGCATTGTTTACGCTTTGAAATTACAGCTCACATTTTCAATACGGCAGGCCGGCCCCCTTATTCATTTTTGGCACACTCACATAATAAACTCGGTTAATACTGTGCTGTTCCTCCTCCACAACAATTGCCTGTAGTGCAGTGAAGATTTTTTGTTTTGTTTTATGTAATCTGGCCTGTGCGGGTGGCAATATAGGATAACCAAGAAAGAGGCAATTTACATGAAATGTGGACCATTAGCTGCCCACTGATAACTTAAAACATGAAACTCCAATAAACCGTCCATTACTGAAATAGCAGAGCAATGTTATATCAAGAGGGGATCAGCTTCGAATGCAAATTTAAGAAGGAGAGAAAGTCAGTCAGAAAAACAGTTCTACTGCTTTTCCTGTTTATAGATTTATGCAAACCCCAGTGAGCCCTCAGATTGTGCAAAGCCACTGTGTGTTTTTGTAATCAAGCGTAGAGTGTTGAGATAAGGAGTGCAATACTGCAGCCCCGAGTAGCTTTTCATTCATCAGCACTTTTTGTCACTGGCTTACTGGCAAAATCCGCAGAACTTCCTGACACAGTTGTGCGAGATTGAGGTTGCCCTCCGGGGGAAAAGAAAAGATAAATCAGCAGAAACAAATAAATAAATAAATACATGTATAAATAAAAGAAATAAATAGGTACAGCTATGTTTCCTTACTTACAAAATGATAATATTCATATTAAATTAAATGTGCACTAAAATAATATCACTATGTTATAGAAAGGGAAGTACAGAAATGTAATGAGATAAACTGTGAGCACACAAATATATCATCAAGAGCCTACTGTTATCTCAGTAAATTATTTTAGAAGGAATTCAAAATGGAGACCTAAATTATAAACCAACCCGGTCTTAATTTAAGTTATGCACATTTGCATAGCTAACTAAGTAAATAAATATTCAAAAAGAAATATACTGAGGATAGTTTGCATCTCGGAGTACCTGCCCTTGTGTTGAGAGCATTATGTACAAAGCCCCATTATAAGATAGATCATATCAAATTTAAACCTGGCCCATTCCTTCTCAACAACACAGTGGCCTCTCTCAGAAGAACACATCCACATAATCTGAAAGCCTGGCATCTTCCACACACTGTGGCTGAAGGACGAGGATCTGCGACTCGCCAATGGGTACCTGCATATTTGTGGCATGAATAGAACGCATTTAAAGATTAAAAAAATATATTTTTAAGCTAATTTTAATCTTGGCAGCTAAAGGCGCCGGGTTCAGTGTGAGCTGATGACTGTGTTCTATCCAGCGACTCAAAGGAGGTTTCTTTTGTTAAGACAATAAAACAAGAACCAGCCAAACTGCTCTGAATTCAGTTTACAGTAATCAGGAATATAGAGGCATGTGAGTGGGGCGGATGATCATTAATTCATATGGAGATGAAGATACACCACATTAAAACACTTTACAAATCAGTATGAGTTTTGGAAACATCAAGGACTCAGAGAACAAAGATTAGTCACGAAGGTAGTACCACTTTTAACAGTGTCTGTTTGAAAACTCACGTCAATGAGTACCAGGAGCCTGTTATGAACCAGTTCAGTATACTCCTGTACAATACTGAAGTTATATACTATAACAGGTTAGGTAACTTTTTCACTGTGATGACATGAAAAGTAAAGACATGACCAACCTATCATGTGGATTGAAGGTGCAGGACACCATACAGGAATCTTTTTGGAACAAATTCATTTTAACCGCAAAAAAATAAAATAAAAAAGAAAGCTGCTCATTCTGACAGCACCACATCAAAATGAAGCAGGACTTCTTTATTGAGGCCACATGCTGGATGTGTTTAAACCCTGGCCCTGTGTCAGATGAATACCAGCAAGCTGACGAGACCCTGGTGGCACAGGGTGCTTGCTGACATTGTGTGACAAGCTGTCACATCACATCAGCGCGTCGCATCGGCCCGGCTCACAGAGCACAGGACACTGCTGTCACCTCATTCCTCCTGCTTTGCCTTAAGTTATGGCATGCATGTACTGAAACTGTTGCAGACATTGAGGGGGTACAGTTGAATTAAATGTGTTTTTACAAAATACAACAGTTACACTCAATTTTTTTTTTTTCAAATGAAATAACCTCAATCATTGCTCAAAAATGTTCAATATTTCAGTCTATTATAATAAACTGGATTAACTGAAAAATTCATGAGACACTCCACAATTTGCCCATCTGGAGAACAACCCAAGCCACCCCATGTCATGCACTTAGAGGTGTGGCCCCTACTTGTACTGAGCAGATTTAATGCAGCAATAAATCTCACTCAGTCTCATTGGTTGAGTCTACAGGATAGGATACATTTTTTCATAAGTAGCCCATTTCTCTTGTATGGAATAACAGGCTAAATAAACAAACAAACAAACAAACAAAAAATGCATTGTGCATGAAAGAGAAAAAGAGGGAGCAAGAGAGAAGGAGAGAAGGCTTACTGGAAACTTGGAGCAAGCTTGAATGGGTGGGTGGAGGAAATGTAAATCATATTTGAACAGTTTCCTGGAAGGAAGCGCTAAGCAAAAAGCTGATGAAGCAACATTTTTTTTTCTCCCCCTTCAGGCAACTGAGAACTTAATTAGCACCACCAGGCCGTGCTCTGCTCATAGGAACCCTGGCAAACTGCAATCACACGGGACCTGCCACTCGCTTGAAATGGCTCTGGATCAGGAAGCAAAGCATTACACCCCCCCCAAGCAGAGGCTATGTCAATGTGGCATATGGAGAAGTTCTCCTGGACACTCTGATAGCAGAAAGACTAGGGAGAGGAGACCATCGGGCTGCCCTTTTATGTCCTCCTATTGCAGTATGTGTACATGACTCACTGTACATTAATCTGGCCCTACTTCATCTTCAAACTTAATCTTGTCAGATCTCAAAAGCTAGGAGAGATTGGGCTTCATCAGGAATTGGATGGGACATGTCCATAGAAAATCCAGTTCGTGTTGGAAGTGGTGTTGGTAGACCAGTAGATGGCACTCTTCCCTCTGGACCAGAAAAATGCAAACCAACACCCCAGTATGATGACAGGGGATAGATATTGTGAAGTAGGAGGGGCTGTCTGAGACATGAAAGTGAAGCCCTGACTACTTGTTGTCAATTAAGATAGCATGGTACTAATGGAAAGACTAAAGGTGCCGCTGACCCTAAAGCCCTGGCTACACTCCAAATCAGACTACAATAATAAAACCTCTAGTTTAACAATCATCACTTCTTCACCTTATCTGCTGGCATAGATGTATCACAGGGTGACAATATCATGCACATGGTGCTTACTCCGAGCTGTAACTGCAAAGTATGAATAATATTTATCTAAGAGAAATCTATACGCTTTTTCACAGTGTCTCTTGTGTAAAATTTAACACATGATCGTGTAAACCCTGGGTAATTTACATGAAAAGGAGAGTGATCATTATTCTGCAGACTGTGGGACATAGGTTCCTCCGCTGCACCCTTGGATGTTACATGGATGAACGACTTAGGATTGGAAGCAGATTGTTTGTGCCTCCTCATGAAATAAACAACAAAGAATGGGATATTGCATTCCTATTTTTGAGCAGGTCAATTCAAACAGCCCAAATCTTAAAGTCTTAAGGTCTTAAAGAGCTATGTGAAGTGTTTGAAGGAAGACCTCTGATAGATCAGAAGATTATAGGAAAGCACTTGATAATGGATGCGGTTTAGAGGAGCATATGAAAGCAGCACATGGTTCCACGTGCAGTTGAGTTTCCACAGCCTCTATGACCATACTTGGTCATTTCTCACCAGCTGTGTGTACCTGTTTCCCAGTCAACGTCAAACACAAAGCACACGCCTGCTCCTGCCACAGGAAAAGGCCCATAAGCAGAGAGGAAGTTGTCTTCCTGTTTTCTTTCTCAAAGACGATTCAGATGGTTTATTGAGCTGCCCGGCTCCCCGTTTCCTGTACATGGAACTGATTTCATCATCTCTAACAGCTTCCCCATGCTGAGGCATCACTGGGGGGAAGAATCAGTGCCGTTCTCTACTAGTTAAAACACAAAACACACACCTCATCGAAGCATTAACACACATGCATGCAGTAGATAAAAGCTCAGGACTGTTAGTTAAATACTTGAAATCCTAGATTATTACGAGCATTGCACTTCTATACAGCATTCAGGAGATGATAAGACAGTGAGGGTTTTCAAACGGCTTCATCTACACCAGTGTTGATTATTTTTTGTTTCTTCTTACTCATTTTCAAGTAATTTTAATGTCTTTAAAGGGAGAACAAGCCAACACAAACCCCAGTACATATTTGTGTTAGCACGTGGATTGAATATCTGAAATGTTACACAAATACAAGGTCACTTAAGCTTCCGCAATTTTAAGCTAAAACTCCAAAACTAAAAAACATCTAATTTCTGGCCGTTGGAAACAACATCTAAGAAGTAGGTGCACCGGGCAGGTGAAGTTGTTTTCTACTGAGACCACATGATGTCCTATGAAAGCAGCAGAGGCTCTTGGATTAGATCACAGGGATTCTGTGACTCTTGCAGACATCCCCTTCTTGCTGGTTGAGTGTGCCTGACCCCTGGCACTGGTTTCTACCAGTAGGTGTCATTCACAGTGTCTCTCCTCACTTCCACCTTGCTTCCTCTTGTCATACTGCTGCTTTTTCATTCTAACACAGAGTGACTGAGCAGAACAGAGCATGATGGCTAAATCCCTGCACAGATTCATGTGTGAACAAGTGAAAAAAAATACACAAACCGATAAAACACGGTATATAAATTAACACATGAATCATTTATGATGTGAAGTAAAGCTCCAAAGTGAAATTGAGTTTTGTAGTCTCAGAGGTCACTGAGGATAATGTTCAAAATACAGGAAAAAACCTCCACAGGCTCAGTTACTGGAGACCCACAATAGAATGACATCACAAGTTCAGCTTAGGACAGAAAATAAAATGCTGCAAGAAGTTCAGATCATCGTGCATTTTAAAGACAATCTGAAGTGATGCACTCGAACAAGCTCCCCCCCCCCCTTCTGTCAGTACTATTTACACCCGAGTAAGTTATAACAAACCATTAATAATTCAAAATATAAATACTCTACTGTCTTGATTTATGGAGCTTTTAAAAACTGTTGCTTTCTGTGGCACTGTATAACCCCCCATAGTTACCATGGTGCCCAGCCTCTAGCTCCTTCAGCGTAGCTTTCCACTTTGAAATCTGCAGATTAAAATCACTATAATTTCCTTCACTTAATTTCACAGCTCATAGCGGAGCAGAATACAAGCTTATGATTCCATTTCCAAAAATAAGAATGACCGAGGCCTGGAATGCGGCGCTCCGTGTGGAATACCACACAGATGTCTTTGGTTGTTTCAGATATAACACAATTCGGCGTCGGGCTACTTCCTATGTTTTTAACGCAATCACCCCGGTAATCCGAGATGCTGATTTCAGCTATAATAACACTCCAAGCTCAAACTGTCATTAGACTCTCGAAATGCAGATGGTCCAGTACAGTTTCCTAATGATCTGCATTTAGCTTTCAAAATAATTAAGTTGGAGATCTGCTTAAGCATGCCAGTGAAGTCTAATACAATTATATAACACGTACTGGATGAGAATACTGCCGGCATTCATAGTCTTTTACACAAAGTACTCCCAATAATATGCTTGTTAGAATTAGTCATGGTAATCAGGCTGCAATTAATCCCTCCTGGGAAAATCAGCCATGGGGTTAATGGAGTGCCACCATTTTCTATTGCTTCAACATGACAGAAGTTTTTGATCGGAGGTGGCAAAACTGTATCCGGCTGTTGTTAAATCACAGTATGAAGGACATGATAGCCCAAATGAAAGCAGAAAGTGAGCAGCTCTCCCTGCCAAGCTGCCTGGTTTTCCCGAGCTCTCCCTACAGTAGCGAGTTGCCATTATCATTGTGAATGTGCGTCCAGGAAGCAGATGAGCCCCAGAACAAAGCAGACGACAGCACTGCCAGTGACTCACACGCTGAGCAGCCACTTGTGAGTCACACCAGAGCAATTTTCACTTGCAAAACGTGTGTTGGTGTTCACAATTCTAAGTCTTTGGTATTTTTATGGGTATATTAAACATGCTCCGTCTAGAACCCTAAAGACTTCCCCCACACATTCCAAGCTAAGACTACAGTAAGTCTACAGATGGTATTCCAAAACCCCTCTTGAGGCATATCTGTGTGTATGTGTGTGTGTGTGTGTGTGTGTGTGTGTATTAACAATTTAAACAAAACCAATTGGACAGAACTAAGTATCGATAATGGTTTGTTGAAGAAAATAAAACTTTAAATTGCTTGCAGGAGAAAGTACAAGACCTTTAAGTTCCCTGAAGAGCAGAGACCAATTCTCTATCCTTCTCAAGATCAAACTCTGTTTATCAGTGTGTAGTACTACACTTTAGTGGAAGATAAAATAATCAGAGTGAAAGAAAATAGCAATCACAAGGCAATAGTGAAAGCCTACAAATGTACAATTAACATACATCCACTTTAACTGAGAGATGAGGATGCTTTAGCTTAATAAATACACTTTTGAAAGGCAGAGCTATTTAAGAGACTGTCCAGCACACTCTGGGACAGGTACATATTTAGATGTTCCCCGGGGTCCTCAGTTTTATAGTTATCATTACATAATCACAGGGTAAGACCTGGATAGCATCAAACGTTGCTTTATTCCATCTTTAATTAGTTCACTCCAATAATGGAGAGGCAATGGACTTTATTGTATGAGAACGATTTCTTTTACCCTGATTGCAGAACAGCAATAATACACTATATTCCTGTATAAGCAATGACAATTACACACAAAGAAGCAAAAATAAGAATATAATTAACAAATATCATTAACTATACCATATGATAATGAGCTTTACTTATACATGTTTAAAACCAATGTTGTCAGAAGAGCATCATAAGATCAATAACCTTTAAGGACAAAATACAAATGTGATTGCAGGCTGTTTACTGTAGTCAATGAAGATCATTTAATTGCACAGTTTCTCAAAGACAGAAAACAGTCATATTTTTCTGTCACAGGCACTCAATGATGTCTTCAAGAAAGATTGCTTAATTCTAGGTATTTACATAATCTCTACTGATCCTATGAAGGTAATATTGCTGTGCTTTCAATTAGCTGCAAATATCTAAAGATGCCACAAGATTTGCATGCATTCTGTACGGATGAGGGACTTAAAGCAGCAAATAAATAGATTGAAGAACTATCATGGCTGCTAAATGTTAGAGTAATACAAATAATACATTTTGAACATGTGTTACTGAATTCCTGGTAGAATATATACAATACCAAACACTGTTATGTCTAAAATATATCTGACATTGCAGTGACTAGATCCTATTGCCAGGATGGTCATTGCCAACCAAAAAGGTTTTGCTAGAGCACCTAAGGGGTTAAATCTACAATGCAATTATCAGGGACTTGATGCCAGCTGGCAGGCCAGAGAGAACTTGGACAGAGAAACCTGGGAAATACTCAGCTGTGAAAGCAAAAGATTAGTGTGAAATGATACCAGCGAGTTAACCATTGTGGGTTCGCCCTGCTATCACTGTATAGGATTTCATTTTTTAGGTACTGACCATGCATTTGTGACTGTAGTGCACATGGGGTCAATAGTATAAGATGCTTTCTGTATCTCTCTCTCAAAAAAAAGTTATATTGCCAATAGGTACAGATGCACCTACTCTAATACCAATATCCACCTGACATAACACACACGTCAATAAGTGAAGGCAGGCTATTCCTTTGGAGAGAAGCAGGAGAGGGATGAGGTCAAGAATAGGAACAAAGAAGTACTTTCACTCTAGTCCTTCATTCTAACCCTGCTTGGATTGGCTTAGATTCATGCAAATCAGCAGCAACCTCACCAAGCAATAGTCATTTTAACCAATTCAGTAAATAACTCTCAACTCAGATAATTAAGTGTCAGAGGGGAAAAAACAGGACGACCCTGTCATTCTTGAAGGCCAAAGCTGGTCACCTCTGAATAAGAAATTCTATTCAATATGCAGGTGAAGTACACAAAGCAAACTGCAACTCTAGCATTAATTCTTGATGAACCAACAGTATTACCCAGGCTGAACTATAATTCACTCTGCTATTGGCTGCCAGCTTAACCATTCAAAGGGTGCGGGTGCCAGTGCAGCACAGGGCTGTAATCTCCAACCGCCCCGACAGTCTTGAATTCTGTAATCTCATTTCTGTGCACTTAAATGTCACTGCACTTCGAAACTGATACAAACCGTTTATTACTGCATTTGGAGTTAACCATTTCTGTGAAGCAGCTCTCTGTCCTGCAGGATTAAATGTGCAACAATTTCACAGAGCTTGCTTTCCATAATGCAGAAAAATAGGAAAGTAATTGATGCTAGAGAATTTCGGTTTACTCTTATGAGCAATGTTTCAGGAAAGCTTCTGTAAGCAGTATTAGGCTTTTATCAGTATTATTATTATAACTGTGACTAATATATTTACTACTAGAGCTACTAAATTAAGGAATAGTCATAACTAGATTCCTTCTGATCTCATCTCTTTGAACACGAGAGAAGAAGAAGAAAAACTTTGATTAAACTCCCACTCAATTTTGTCTTTCCAAGTAAGGTATTCAGTCAAAACACTACTGTAGGACACACATTCTTCTCTGGCTATATCTAAAATATATATGCTGCACAGAAACTCCAGAAGATATTTTCCAGAAACTTAAATGTGGAAAGAAAAAAAGGTCTTGGTTAATGAATATAAACCCAGGAACTTGTTTTTTCTTATTTCCTGTTTGTGTCAAGAATTTAACTTTTACCAGTTTCCCTCCTTTTTAAAGAGGACAATACAGTTTCAGAAAACAAGCAAAGGGAGACATTGTAAGCCTAAAAGGTGCAATACAAAGCTGGACAATTCAAGAGAAATTATACCCCTTAAGGCATGGCAAAAACAATAATGGATCTCTAAAAAGGTGAAGACCTCAATCTAATTGCGTTTATAAAACTTGTTTATGCAGGTTAAGTCATTTAGATGCCAAGGTTGTATCACATGATGAACATTTTCATCTTGAGAAGGTAATAGTGGGGAGAACTCCAAAAGGTTTTCCCTGGTCACAAGATGAGAAAAATCTGGGAAACCTAAAGCGCATTCCATGCTTGGGGAAAAAGGTGATACATGCAATATCTTACCATAAAAAGATATTTGAAAGGTGTAAGTAGTAAGACAAATGAATATGGAACCATGGGATACACTTAATATTAGAGCATGAAAGAAAAGCCTTCTGGTTATAGAGTAAATTACTCGTTCTGGCAAATGTTGGTTGCGTGTTTGTGTGTGTTTACCTGTGAGAGCTTGTGTGTGTTTCTGGAGTGTTTCTGTGTTTGCATTTAAAACTGCAGCTGCTGAAAGCAAACACTTTAGCCTGAAATTGTCATCTGATCTAACCACAAGCTGTTTCTCAACAGTCAAGGAGAACTGCGCAGAATTTTACTTTTTTTTCATTTTCTGTTGAAATATGTATCCAGAAAGGACACAACAGACCTCCTGAAGACACAACAAGGTATTAGAGAAATAAAACATTTATACTTTCTTTGTTTTGATACTTTTTTTCAAGTAAATATTTCATGCATTAGGAGCTGTATAATTTTAAGTGGAGTAGTTCAAGGACTAGATGATCTAACTTTGTCTATCATCCTTGTACAGTTTACACATCCTAATGACATTTCACAATCGCAAGTGCCGGATTTGTTAAAATGAGACGGAATCATACTTTAACACATCAATCTATAATTTATTTTCTTTCACAATGTTAAACAGTAGAGCGAGGACAACATTTTTTGGCTTACAAATTCACTTTTGCTTTAATTTTAGCCAGTATATGTATTGGTCAAGAAGGGGTTATGCCCACATTTTCCCTCTTGAAGCTGCATGATTTTAAGAGCGCATTGACTGGTGTGAAAATGGGGTTTACTGCAATGCTGCTCATAAAGACTTGGAACCTCTCAGTGGCTTCCATTTAGTTGCAAATGTTCTACAAAAAAGACACAACGAGAACCATACCCTCAAATATGCCGTTGATCTGGGCCCCTGGTAGGACAGCTCCTATTCTCTGTCAACGTCACGTACAGTTACTCTTTCCTTTACAATGACCTATTTAACCAAACCGAGCTGCTGTACAGAGCGAGGGTCAGTTTGCTGTTTTAAGAAGAACAGCGGTTTGGCTACAATACGCAAGCATCTATTCTGGGCTGACTATTAGTAGTCGGGCTGCTATTAAATGTTACTCGATAAAGATTGGGAAATGATGACGGCTAAATCTGTGCCCTCTCCTTGGGTGGCCTATGGGCCACACACACACAATATAGAATGACCTCAGATTGTGATTTTTCATTTCAGAATCCGTTTCCCCAATATACTGTTTGCAGTAGCTGTGGGTTCCTCAATACTTTGCTCCTTGGTATGGTATGGCAATATTAACTCCACTGAACAATTCAAAAGGTCAATTTTAGATACACCTGTACACACACGTATAAAATAATAGGCGAGATACTAAAACGATGGATGACAACACAAGCAACAGACATTTTCAGGAACATGCAGTGATTTTTCATGTGACTACAGAGAGCAAAGGCTCCATCACGCTGTCAAAGTGGATGACATTCATAAGCGGACTAGTCACGAAGATGTGGAGACACATTACCCTACTGGGAGTATACAGCTCTTGAAAAAATTAAGAGACCACTTAACATTGATTTCTGAACTTGGAGTGGTCTTTTAATTTTTTCCAGAGCTGTATATGTAGATATACTTGCACTTACTATTTGAATACCTCCTTTAAATTCTTTATGTTTAGAGACATGTACATTATGTTGCTAACCATGTAATGTTGTGTACAGAACATTGCATAAAAGCATGTGTAAAACCATGATTAGGATAAAGGCATAAAACATCAATTAAAATACATATTCTTAATAGCTGAGAGTAAGCAGAATTCTTCCAAGCATAATCACTGTAGAAAAGGAACAGTGAACTGCAAGATTGATAGCAGCACATCTTAAACAGTAGTTAAAGGCCTCAGTGGTTTATGGGCTATTATTGTTTTCAGAATGGTAATTACACTTGGCATGATAGCTGCGATTCATTAATATGGCTCACAGTCCAATCCCTAGCACTCATTTTTCAGTCATAAACCATTTCTAAAGTCTGACATCTAATAACAAACATAGCAAAATCTATACACTGTGGCCTGAGTTTCAAAACAGGTATGCATATATTATATATTGGGATGGACAGGGCTCTTAGATAGGCAGGTCTAGGCAAACACATGAGTAGGGATTTGGTGAAAGGAGGGGATATTTATTATTTACAGTGTTGAGGTGAGCAAAACAGACACACAAAACCGAACAAAAGCCTAGCTACTTCTTGAGCCTACTTAAACTTGTGAACAGCCCGCTCTCTAAAACAGATCTAATCCACAAAGTCATTATCAAGCCTCAGCCCTCTTTCCTTCCATTCAGTCTCTCAATTGCTCCAACTCACCCTCCAGCAAACAAGGTGTGCTGGCTTCCTGCCTTCATGCAGAGCCAGGCTAATCAGGGAAGGCCTGGGGGTCAGGTGCTTCCCAAGAGCGATTCATCCCCCAGGGCTTTTGAGGAATGCAGTGCCCTTGAAGGTGGCCATTTTGTGCCCCACCTGGAAGTGCACCACACTATATGTATATATACAGCTCTGGACAAAATTAAGGGACCACTGAAAATGTTTCTTAAATCAGCATTTCTACATGTATGGCAGCCATTCCATTCCATTCATATTTGTATTTGGAATTTGGGAGAAATGTTGTCAGTAGTTTATAGAATAAAACAAAAATGTTCATTTTACCCAACACATACCTATAAAGAGTAAAACCAGAGAAACTAATAATTTTGCAGTGGTCTCAATTTGATTCCAAAGCTGTATATAAAATCCTTTAAATCTAGGTAGAAATACAACCTAATACAATTCATATTTAATGTTTTGGTGCAACTTGAACATTTTTAACTAACACTTTTGAATGCAAACTCTGTTAAACAGTGCCTATAGAAAGGCTACACTTTTTTTCACATTTTGTTGCGTCAGTGCCTTAGAGTATCAATCTCAGTAAGATATAAAAGCAGAAAAAGACAAGGGGGGGGAGGTAAAATGGAAGCTTAGTATGCAATGGTTCATCATTCAACCAATGTCTTCATCTCGAGATAATAATCTTGCTAACAGTAGCGAATCACATAGAAAAAAAATCTCACACTTCTTTTTTCCAAGCAAGTTTACACATGCTGATTGTATCTGAAGGGAAACTGCAGGGCGTATTGTGGAGAGAGTGTACAAGGTGGTGGATCACACCCACATCTAACCAGGCATAGTACAGTGGGTGCTGCGGTCAGAGTATACCGATTTATAAATATTAAAATGGTAAGAAGTACATTATGTTCCATTCCCTTTCAAGACAGCTTCCAGATGTTAGAAACGATTACTATGCCACTTCTGCAACAGCACTGATACCCGTCAGCTCTAGCGAGGATTCCACAGACCTTGCCCTGTTCCTTTCCCAGATCTAAAGATACAAATGTGAAATTAAGAGGATATAAAAACAAACTACTACAACAACCAAGGACTGAAAGTGCACCCGTCATATAATTAAGGCAATCTGTTTAGTTTTGGTGTATAGTTGACATCAGAAGTCAGCAGATTCTCCAAATATATATGCTTACCCCCTTACCCCCTCCACTATAGGGGTTACACAGAGAGATGCATGCTTGGTTTCGAAAAAACACATTAAACTGGATATTGAGATTAGAAGATTCAGTTCACATTTGCAATATAAGATACAAAAATACATAAGTAATTAAAAAAACATCAGGAGACACATATTACATAATTATGATTGAGAATGTACATATATATATATATAGAGAGAGAGAGGGGGAGAGGGAAAGGGAGACGGGGGGAGAGAGAGAGGGGTATAATATAATTTGAAATGTTAATACGTAACATTACACAGCCACTGTTGGCTATTCTTCATTAAGAAATCTGCCTAACATGTAACAAAACAAGATAACCAGTACTTCCAAATATTTAACTGCACTTATATCAGCAGACACTTCCTTACTCCTGTAATGTGTTATAAAAAACATCTGACCATCTTAATATTGTTTCTTCTACATTATAAAAGTAACAGTCACTACATCACATTTGAAGTAAAACCTAAATTGGCTGTTAAGACCAAGTGGTTGGTGAGGGCTGGGTATTTGATAAAAGAGAGATGTGTTTTATTGGGTAATGTTATCTAATAAATATGCGGTCAGACAGAACAAGTGGCTACTCCACCACAGGGAGAAACTGAGTGATGTACTGTCTATGAATGATAAGAGACAAAAGTTATTTTTCTTCTTTTATTACAGCTGTGCAACTTGTCCAAACTGGGATTTATTTCAAATAAGTAAGCAGCTTACAAAGCAGTCCTTCTTCCAAGATCAACTAACTGGTGCACCTATTTTCTGACTGAGGCAGGGACATAATCGATTGTAACCTATTAGATTAATCTAATACACACATTAAGTGCTACCCCTACCTGCCTCCACTGAAACGTTGCAGGAAAACGTAATGAATGAGTTTCTAACCCCAAGTTGGAGTTTACCCTCACCTGAGCAAACACCCCAACAGGACAATAGAGAGGAATGCTTTCTTAAGCTTACACTTAACCCTTTGGTCATCTGCTCAACTGGCCAGCTGAAACATGTTTGCAGTCTGGTGTCACAACCTAAATCTAGGCCATGGAGATATGGTATGCCTATTAGGAAAGCTCAGATTTCAAGAGTAAAGTAGTAAAGAAAATGAATTAGCTTTCCTAACAATGGCCTGAACCTAATCCATATCTGCATATCCCATAACAGCAAAACGTGAAGCTACACACAATATGCAAATCATTTCATCTTATTCAGTCCAGTAAAAATGTATTGGAAGTCAACGTAAATCTAGCCCAACCCAAATCCAAAATATAACCTCTCTCATCCTGAGCCATATATCCTTCATTAAAAATAATTTATGTTTTTCTTCATGTATAAACATTAACAATAAAACCTCTCATTTACCACTGAAAAAACAAATATCTTCGACGCCATTGGAGTCACATGGAGCACACAGCCTGAATGAGCTGAGGCCCAATGAACAATTGATTGACTAAGGGTGCTGATACAATTTCATATTGATAAGGTTGGAAGCAAATTGTTGTTCTTGGCGAATTTTGGGGTAACAGCCTACCTGTGGTCGACAGCAAGAATCATTATTCGGAGAGACCAAGAGTGGAGCAAGAACGGAGGGAACTGGCATCAACAGGATAGGCTGGAGCCAACCACGTGTTACAAACATTACAGATGATGAAATCCTGTAGTGCTTCCTGTAGTGTTCAAACTCATAGTCATAACTGGTAGGTAAAATAAGCCGGGCAAATGCCTGCACAGTAGGATTTTCTAGCAGTCACTCAGGAAAGCGTTGTTTAGTGCGTTTGTGGGTAGAAACATTTCCTGGCTTAACAGTTTTGTTTCAGTTTCAATTTTTTTGTTTTTGTCATTTTGTATTTTATATTTAATCAACCACACTTAACACACAGGTTAATTAACACAGAAAAACATTTTAATTGTGGTTGCAGAGTTGAACAATATTTGACAGAAGTCGCAGAATAATTTTAGGCCACCAATTTAAATGAGGTGGTACTGTGTCACTCTGGAATTCTAAGATATTTACCCTGAGTCAGAAATTGAACCATCTATACTGGAAACTGTTTCAGTTGAGTGCCATCAAAGAGTTCCCCACGCTTTTCATACAGTTTGACTTTCAGAAACTTACTTATAATTACAACAATACAAGTGGTAAATTCCACACTTTTATCTAACAGATCAGTATGAATACAGCTAGGCCTATATCATAACTTCTGTATTTCTGTCGGACATTAATCAGCCCAGAGAGGGTTTTCGGTGCTCTGGTCTATTAGGTGAATTAGTTGAAAACTGAGTAAAGCCTGATGTTTTATATGTACAGAACTGTCTAGCTAAATGTTGTCCAGCTGTAAAATGTAGCAGCATTCATCTTTTTATACTAAAGATTAATACATCCTGACATGGCCTTTTTCAGAGTCAGTATATCATCAGTGGATGTATTTTTTGCCACGCTTAACTTAAAAATAAGAACCTATTTTGTAACCTGTAAGAAACGTGCAGAAACAGCCAATTAAAACACGAAGCATGAAATCTTTAACATAAAATTAGTAGAAAAATCTGAATATCTTTAACAGGATGCTGCAATTGCAAAATGTGTGTGTGTATGGCCTGTGCTGACTGCAGAAAAAGTAAATATTAGATTGAATCACGCTTTACAATGTTGCCATTTTAAGTGTGTTATTTTTTTTTATATTAACTTACTCAAAAGAAATTGAAACTATTACTTGCTAAACTTTCTGTTTTGTATCAATCTGATAATAACGCAGCTTGTGGGAAAGTATTTCACACCTTCCTTCAGTTTTTTTTTCTGGTCAGTGCAGGAAAGCTCATATAAACCATCTGTTTCTCTGTATATACAGTATAAGGAGAATGCCTAACAAATTGATTACTTCAGCTACACAGTAACAGGAAATGGAATAAAAAAATATGTGCCAGATATTTACAGAAATCCCATCCAGTAATGAATGATTAGATATGAAAGATCTTGAATCAAAATCAGACTGAATTCAATTGTCTCTATACAGTTTAATGCGGATCCTGTCCTTCGCTATACTCAGCACATATCTTTTCAATCTTATTTAGCTCCACTAATGCATGATACAAAGACCCTCTGAAAGACAGCTAATAACTTCAGCTTGTTAGATAAACAAACCAGCCCTATTGACTTAAAAATAACTCTGCTGGCAACTAACAGAAAGGAATCAATAAACAAAATCAATATCTAAGAAATGTTAATATTGTCAAGAAGGAAAAAGCAGCGTCTTTAAAAATAATACAGTGCTGCCAACTACCAACAGAAACGAACAATGCCCTTCTTTAAACAACAAATACTCCTCTATAAAAACCTTAAGACCTCACAAGCTTTAATGTGCTTGTAACCAAACTAAATTATTCACAATTTAATTTCAATCCCATCATCCGAGATTAAAAATGTATAAAGATTAAATTACAAATATTTTCATACAGTAGAAACCAGCTGTCTTCTGCTAATTCTCTAGTGTCGATTATGAACTGTGGAGACGGCAGCCCTTGCCGCAATGAAGTGGGATTTTCTTTCCCTCTGCAAAACCCTCAGTGTTCGCTCACAAAAAGACAGAAAAAGGCCAGTTCTGCAGCTGAACAGACCACTAGTTTCACACACAATGGCACTGTGTTTTTCCCTTGCGAAAAACTCCCTAGTTACCAGTTTTCTAAAGACCAGTACAGAACATGGCTGATGATTTTCGGTGTATCAGAGGGGACTGGGGCAGGGGTTACTACTACTGCTATTTTCTACATTATTGTACAGTGATGCTACCAGATTTGAGAAACAATCCTTCCCTATGTTCGATAATCCATGAGGAAAACGGTTTAGCAAAGTGCTGGTCCAATCTGCAGACACTACACTCTACACTCCATATTTCAATGTGGCTGAATCAACCCGAGTCTTTTTGTGGTATTCGACAACAAATACAACGCAATCCTTTTCCTGCTGTAATTCAGATTCAGAAAACCTCTGCTTGGATATGTCTCCTGTACTGTTTACATGAGGGACTGAGGTCCCAGACTACCCGGTTTAATGGAGTACAAGTAATACAGTATGAAGGCACGCACGATAAGTATAGTAAACAACTGTGCAATGTTTAGTGTTGCCGAGAAGCTGAAAACAAAAACAGAAACAAAGGGCAGATAACACCCTTTCAACTGGTGAACTTAATGCGATGACTCTGTAAATAAAAATGCCTAAAATATTACACCCCCCCCCCCCCCCACCGTGGAGATGCTTTATTAACGCTCAAGATTTCAAAGCTGCCAGCTCCTCTTTGCCCGCCAGCTGCTTGGCTGTTTGCGAGCGATGAAAGCGAGATTTTACCAAAATAACCAAAATATTTGATCGTGCCGGTTGAGCCTGCCACAAAAAGTAATGCTCTTCATAAATGGCACAAGACTTTCTTTGTTGCCGGATGTGGGAAAAACATGCAATGGATTCTATAAAAAGAACAGGAAGGAAACTGGGGGTGGGGTGGCAGTGAAGGGGAGGAGGGGAGCATTGGAGAGTGGGAGTGAGAAAGGAATGCTGGCTTGCTTGCTCCCTCTCTCTCTCTCTCTCTCTCTCTCTCTCTCTCTCTCTCTCTCTCTCACACACACACACACACACACACACACACACACACACACTCTCACACTCTCACACAGCTGTACAGGAAGGTGAACAGCTTCGGGGCTCCAAATTCCTTTACCACAGAGAAAGAAAAAAATAGAAAGATAGAAAGAAAGAGGGAGAGAAAGAAAAGGTTTAGCCATGCAGAGACCAGCAGCAGTTATGAGAAAAATGTACAGCCACAAAGAGAAGACAAGAGTGCATATCAGAGGCAGGAAATTTACCACATCATAAATCCTTAATAAAACTATTACAATTTTACACTGTTCCTTTGCAATGTGGGCACATAAAGAAAGAGAAAAAGAGAATTGAGAGTTTGATTCCCTCCACCTGCTCTAAATAAAACTTCAACGGCTCTGTTACTTATTCTCCGTTCCACCGCAGCCCCAGAAATACTGCTGCAGTGACCTCTCAATAATCTCACTCTTTAAATTATGTACTGGCTTCCCCCAATACTCCTGACAGCAGCGCTGCCTATATACGCGTTTGCCAATTGCTCCACGGCACAGCGAGACAGTAAATTAATCATGCCTTCCAGTGATTGCAATGTTTTTCATTTGATTTGACACCCACTCGGCAAGACGCATCTTCTAGCAGTTGTGCAAAAAAATAGCAACAATAAAACACATACAACCACACAAAACAACCACCTCCAGATAGTTTTCCCAAGGTCCAGGAGGGATTAATAAGACCCTGCTAATGGCTTTCAGTTTGAATGCAGGTGACATAAAAAAGGGTATGGTGTTACTGCTGGAAAGATAAAATAAAAGCTCTTTTCAACAAAGTCTACATTCTTTACAAATATACTGTGGAACCCCGAATGAGGATGTGGGGTGAGATTTATCTGCCTTCCTGCGGCTGGCTCTGTCTAACAGCTTTATGTGATGCTGAGGTTTACAATTGTAGATATATAATGCCACCTACGCTCTGAAATGTGTCATAATGTCACACAGGCTCAGCGAAACGTTAAAACTTTCCCACCCTCCCTTTATTTCTGCCTGCTGGACTCGATATTGTTCTGCACCGTTTTACCTGGCAGAAAAATGTGCCCCCTTCCCCTCAGGCAAGCCCTGATAGTTCCACCTCAGTTGAATAATACTACAAACTTTCTCTCTCACAAGCTCGGGCCTGCACGTCTGGGAAAGCCTAACACAGCTCAGTGGGAACCTTTTCTTTCTCTCCTGCCTGTCAATCTTGGGATGCAAGTTCAAAGTGCACAATGCAAATTCAAGCACTGGAAACATTTCAGACACATTTCAAATAGCGAGATTATATTAAAGGGGTGAGTTGCATGTTTTACCAAATAAAAAATAAAAGGTGGGTAGTGATGCATTCGAACAACATTGTCAAAGGACGGGAAAAGGGGGATGTAATAGGGGGTGGTTGGGTGAGTGGTTAACCTTTGGAAAGCTCACCTTGACCCACCCCCGCTAGAGTTCAGAGAATTTAGGAGAACCAGCCACAGACTCGGGGAGGGTTTTCAAAAGTAGCGCTGAGAAAAGCACTACAGAAAAAAAGGGCAAAGAAGCCGGGTTGTATTTCCAGTACAATCCTTTCAGTACACGTAAGAAATAACTAGAGAGGCATTCAACATGCTATGAAAATAAAACAGCCCCCTGAGCAGAGACAACAAAGAGACTGCAGTTCGGGTTCTCTGCGCTTGCCGGGAGTCGCTATGCGGAGCAATCAGAGTCGCTGTGACACAATGGGCTGAGCTCGAACATGCTCTGGGGCTTCGCGCTGGCCAGGGCAGTCTGCGGCTCGCTGTGGTAACCGTCCGTGCTCACATCTGCCGACTCATTTATCAGAGTGTTCAAATAAGAAGCTATAATCTACTTGTCGCAAATACTTTTAGACAGTGCAAGCATATGAACGTAAAGAACATGCTGTTTGCAGAACACTAGGTTAGAAACAATTTGTTAGTGTCCATAATTTCAATATGTACACTACTTTTCCATTATATTTTTTATTCTGTAACATTTGTATTAATCACGTAAATATTATTTTCACAAAGCATACTAAGATTTGTCTTAATTTAACAAGCTAACCATATCTAACATACACAAGAAAGGGACATTATACTGAAATCAAGCTTAAAACTAGTTTACCTCAGATGCTATTATTCAATATTTCAATGTATGGATAAGCAAGTAACAAAAGCAAGTAAGACTGCATGGACAGAAAGTTACATGATAATATTAAACTTAAATATTAAATTCATGACTCATAAATAACACAAATATGTGTCAGTTTCTTTTTAATAACCTCCCGACCTGAGAAAAAAATGGAAAATCCAATCTTGAGGATTTGGGTAAATCTGGTGAATATGTTGGTGCACAGTATTTGATTGTGAGATCGTATGAGAATACTGCTGGTTTTGAGGTTACCAGCAGCTGTCCAAAACACAACCACTGGAAAAACAGAGGCTGGTACACTGTCTGTTCTGGGCCTTGGCAAGCAGGAGACTCTGTATACATATCCCACTCTGTGTAAACAGCTGTAAATTAGCACCGTCATGCACTATTTAACAGTTACGATAATTATGAATTCTAAAAAGGTCAATCTCTAGCCTCTTAACAGTGCTGCTGTGCATAATAGCACGTTGTTTCCTTTGGGATAATCTGCATGGTTAACACTGAGATGTTTGCATTTTGTTGATGTTACGGCAGGGGCATCCTAATTGGAGGCATTGCTGCAATTCTGATATCACAGACACAAGTATACCCACATAAAAGTGGCAAGGGCCAAAGAGAGCGGAGATCCCAGACACGGTTTGCGGTCAGGCCCATATCTGACCGCTTCAAAGAACACAAATGTTTACCATACTAAGGACCTGAATCAGATTCCTGGAAAGACACTTGTGCTGATATGTATGGTATGAAATCTGTAGATTTTCTAAAGGTATAAGGCTTTGAATGCCTCAAGAACAAGTTCGTTTGCTAGCTAGTTTTGCACTAGATGTTGTTCTGCAAGAAAAAAAAAATCTATCTCAGATTTCAGGTTTCAAAATGACTCTGACTTGTGCAAATCTATATCCATGAGAAATCCCTCCATAAATTTTACAAATTAGTTAAATTAGTTATATTATGAAAAAACAATATACACATTTTATTTTAAGTTATGATTTATGTCCAACACAAAAAGTATTGTTTCGGTACATGTATGCTACTTCTATACACTGCATAGATGTATGTCTAGATAAGATCATCATTTGCAACATTTTCAAACGAGGTTATCTTAGCAGTTTCTATTGCTTGCACCCAGACGGGGGTGAAGGGGAGGTGAGGGTTACATTTCAGCCTCTTTCAATAAAGAAAAATCAGTGTCATGATGCTGAAGTGCCTATTTGAAAAGAACTCCACTATAAAATCTAATTTCATGGCACTAATGATGCAGAACTAAACGGCTAAAAAACAAAAAAGCATGAATGAAAGTGCTTAATGTTTGTAGTTCTTTCTGTTTGTTGTTTTCAATGACAAAGCAGCCACTGGTGAAGCTTCCAACTGACACAGCAAAGAAAAACCTGGCATCCAGAGACAAGTACAAAAAGGTAACAGCGTGGAAGAATGAAAACGAGAGCAATAGATCTTCAAGAAAAAAAAAAAAAAAAAAAAAAGGAAAGTTCAACCTTTCCCGAACGCTGTGCAAACCTCAGGGCCTGGGAAATATCTTGGTGAGCCCCCACTCAGAGAAATATCTTGAGCTGTATTGTAAACATGTCTGAACTCTGATCTCAGAAACACTCTCCTAATCAGACTCGACATTCCATGGAAAAGTTTGTCCGCCACATTAGGAGACCCACTTTTTAATTTCCTGGCCGGGCTGTAACCCTAGCGTGTCCGTTCCTTTTGAAGTTCGGATGATCAATCTGTTTCATTACTGGTTCTATTGTCGCTCGGACACAGAAGACTGCAAGCAACTTGTGGCTTTATCACAGGACTGTGTCATCTTAAAGGTGTCCGGTGACAAAGGAACACGGAAGCATTAGTATCCTACAGTCATAATTTTATTCCAATATGGCTTCATTCTTTTTTTCCCCACATTCATCTCCGCATACACTGAATGCATCATTAGCAGACAGAGATGGCTAGAGTGTATTTATGGTCTCCAAATTTGTTTCAATTTGGCTTCCTCTCAAAAAGTCACCTTGGTTAGTTGTTGCTTGTGTCTGTATTCCCTTATTCTTTAAAATCAGCACCCACACAAACTTTAATGAACATGTTGTTTTTTTAAGTAGCAAAATAATTTGTTTTTAATTTTCTAGTTAGTAGGCTGCATGTTTAAAAAGTACCACAACTATAAACAAATCCACCAGAATTGTTAACTAGAATAAATTATAGACAATTATGTGATTACAGTATTTCTTCCAGCAAATATGTTCAATATTTAGCTACTTAATAGCTCATTAAAACAACACCAAACCCGAAAATAAGCAAAGCCGACACACAATCTAATAAAACCAACCAAGGAATGTGGTTTTGCATCTTCACAGAAACATAACAGAACTAATAGCAATAACTGCTTACAAGTTTGTGTTTATCCTGTGCTTAGAGCAATGACTTTACAGTACTAAATTTACAGAAGTAACCTCCATGTCAAGCGAATTATCTTTCTTTTACATAAAGGCATCAGTTTACATAGTAAAAAAGGGATATATGTAGACGCAATAAACTTAGAATTATACAACTTCAAAACACATCAGTGAGACAAACTGATCCAACAGACTTTTTTTGTTAAAATCCCATCTTCATCCTTTTTCATTACCACCAATGGAAACAAAACCAGCCAGAATGCATCAAGAATAAAATTTAAATCTAAATACATGCAATCATGGCTTAACATTTTCCCCCACAGGAAACAATATGAATGCAATTCAACTTATCAATGCACTTGTTTTACCTTAAAACTGTTTCACAACCTGGACATCTGTTGAAATACACTATTATTACTACCAGCACAATCTTATGACCAAGGTCACTTTACGCGAGGGGCGAGTGGGTTATGAGGGTGTCCCTGGGCCTGCATTTTGTTTCCTGTAAACAACGAGGTAGCAAGGCCATTGTACAGCTTGTTTTTACATCTCCAACCCTGGCCCACACCTTCCATCCCTTACACATCTACCTGTACATCGGCGTTCCCACCAGGGTCTAATTTCAGGTGAGGCTGACAGAGCGCAGTACTTGTCAAAAGACACTAAAAACTTTAAGTCCCCTCCTCCCCCCTCCTTCTATTTAAGTTAGGCAGGAAAAACCTGACAGACCTCAAAGCTTTCTGTGCTCAAGTAGGTCTTTGAGAAAAATCACATCAAGCATGAATGGAAATCTTTACTCCCCCCCTCTCTCAGCACCCCCCCTGCATTTTTCTAACTGACTTAATAAAGATTAAAAGGCCCCAACCTTCATTTACATTGCCCTCCAGTCAAGGGAAATAAGTCTGTGTTTGCTCGTAATTCAATACAATTCTATAAATTGTTTTGCTTCTCACCAAACTATACCTGGAAGCATTGAAACCCACAAAGACAATAATTAAGACAATAAAAACAGCCCCTTTGTACCTTTTATAAGTGCATAATACAACACTGACTTTTTAATTAAGAGAAGCTGTATAATGCGTTACTACTTTATTATCAACTCACAGTAGGTAGAGTTTAACAGGAAAATAAATGACAGAGATTAACAAAAACATTCACAATAGCTGTTTTACAAACACTTTCATGTTACAACTTAGTCACCTAAGCTTTCTTTCTATCCAACTTGCAAAACCTAATTTGCTTACACGCAATCAAGACCGCTCTCTATTCCTTCTCACGTTCAGTTACATTCAAGCTACAAATATTGCCCTCGGGCTTCCGTAAGTAATATACTAATTGATGTCAGAACCACACATCAAAGTTGCTTTCCCCTTCACAAATGTCTGCTGTCCCTGACACACTAACAATTTGTTTAAATAGATGTTGTATATGTGTCCAAATTAAGAACTGCCATGGAAGTTAAAATTAAAAACACATTTATTTTGAGTTCTCCCTGTGTTAATTTAGTGGTAACTGAGGAGCTCAGCCCAGGGATTTTCTTTAATAGAGCTGCACAAGAGAGAGTTTCAAACAAAACCCAATAACACAGAGTGGGGAAAAAAACAGACAAAAGGAAAATATTGTATACTTTTCATTTTGTGGGTTATAAAGTGTCCTGAATAATATTCTCCATTGTCCTGTTTGGTAGCCTTCATTGCGTCAACAAGAAGCTTGTTAGTGCCTCTGCTTTTGTACTGCAACTGCAACAGTCATGATTTTTCCCGAGACATCAGGATTGGGCACAGCAGTGCCACCATTGATTTAGCATAGCAGTCTGAGCAGTTTGAGGTATTGGGAACTGCAGGCTATTATATTGAAGCCAAATCACCAGGTGCTGGACATATATTCAACCAATAGCAGTTACAGTAATGTACAAATTATATGCAGATACACACTATATATGGCAAAGTGCAGAACCTTGTAGAGAGTCCAAGGAGTGTAATGCCCACAATTACAATTGCCAGTAGGTCTGGATATTTTGGCAAAGCAGCGGCATGTGTGACTGGGGCGTGGGAGATCAGAGCTTTGATTCCCAACACCAACTGCAAGCCCTGACCAGTGCAATAATATATACAGACACACACACACACACACACACATATAAGAGTCATATTTATATTCTGGTACGTACAAATGTAACTGGAGATTATAGCAAGTCCCAGTTCAATCTGTAGGACTAATTATAATAACTAGTAAAACCTAGTAGGCCCTGGTAGGAAAGCACAAAGTTAGTGTACAAAGTGACTTTCCAGAAGTCTGACTCCGGACACAATAGAGACTGAGCTTTCAATAGGCGGCTCATATCTCACACACTAGCCCAGTCAAGACCACAATATAAATGAGTCACATTGGGTAATAAACACAAAGGAGCACTTTAGGGTTTGATTTTAAGAAGAGACACGGGACTCACGCCCACAGAATAACAAGGGGGGGGTTGTGTTTGTGTCACTTAAAAAAAAAAAAAAGAACTCGGAGGCTCCAGCACTATGTCTATAAACAGAATTCAGGGAATAAACATAACAGGCTCAACAGCTGATGATATTGTTATTTTGTTAGCAGTCAACTTCCTGTCTTATTGCATTTCAGAAACGGTGACGCTGCATGCAGTCTACCACTGTGCGGCTTCTGTACAGCATTCATCATTGTCATCTCAGTTCTAGTCCTTGTTCATTTAAAGCTCTGGATGTTTTAAGACACAGTAAAGAGTGGTGTGAGAAAATCCCCAGCATTAAATCCTCTCTCTGCACATTGTAAGTTGGACCTTTCTGCAGTTTCTGGTTAAGTGTGAAAAAGTCAACAGCAAGCCAATCAGATTGATTTTAGTGTTAGCATACTCAGTTAACACTTTATTAAATGCAATTGAGATCCCATAGACATGTGAGGCCTAACCTTTCACACTGTTATTCAATCTTATCCTGGGCTTTCTTAAATTTCCAGGTTCTGGGGCAATGCTTCCTTTCTCTGCTAACAGAAAAGCATTGTAGGCATTTCTGCTTTACCCAGAAGGGCTAAAATCGCACCGATATTTGTCTTGGGATTGTCAAAGGCCTAAAAGTGACCATCTCATGCTCATTAAAGCAATCATTTAAATGCTTCACATTCATTAATCCAATACACAGAGTTCAAGGCAAGGATTCAATACAACTGTGCCAGTTGAAAAAAACAAAACAAAACGCGGGCTAACCAGTGGAAATCCACCCTCGATGACTGCATAAGTACTTTGCGATCGATGGGTGGACCTTGTCTTGATCAAACAACAGAGCGATACAGTTTGACATGAAGGAATAAGACAAGACTATCACTGTACCTGGTTGTATATTACTTTTGACTATTTAGTCTGTGAACGGAGTGCAGTGAAATGAAACAATATATTCTTGACAAATGGCTTTAATATTGCCAGGTATATTAGTCTTATTTATCAATGATCTGGTGATTACACACGGCTTAATGTGCAAGGCCGTTTGAGTGCTGCACAGTCAGTCGTTCAGGAGTTGGGTAAATGACTGCTGTAATTTTGCTGCTCATAAAATATTTACATGTTTATGCAAGTTTCGCAAGGGCTCCAAGCTTTTTTCATTACTTCCGTTTCATAGGATTTCGAGTAAGTTGTAGGTCATTTTCTGGACTTTTTCTTTTTTTTGGTCAATCTAATGATTATAAGCAAAAATATACTTATTTAAAGAAACACAAAATATATTGTTTGCTTAAGTAGCTTGCCATGCAAACAAACAAACATTAATGCACAATTCACATGAAAATCTACATCAGCTTATTTCAGGATTGACTTGTAGACAGTGGCAACAGATGGCAACACCTTAAATAAGCAAGAGTGAACTGCTGATTATGTTTTAGTGTGTTTTTTACCACTACTTAAAAAACAAATGTGATTAGTATTATTTCAGAATGATGGGGCCTGTCACACAATCTTCCACCACAACAATTTCATACATATCCTGACTAAAACATAATATATAACTATAGAAAATAAGGACATCATCCAGATTGAGAAAATCTATTATTAATAGCTTAGAATGACCATTTCGGATAGTCTAATGCTTCATTAAAAATGTATTTCCAGAGCAATTTATCAATACTAGAGTGCATTAAGCAGCACAGCAGGATTTATATTAAAGCGCTACAGAAGATTGTTGTCTTCTTACAATAATAAACTGTTCTTAAATCCCTGGGTGTTTTATGTTTGTTGGGATATTTATACACTCACATAAATGTGTGCTCTGGTTGAGTCTGACACATCTTGTTTATTGAAGCATAACGCTATAGAGCTCCATTATGTTTCTCAAAGCAGATGCACTGTCTGCACACAAAGTAAGGGATTAGTCTGTTGAAGTCCATATTTATCTGTCTCCGGCACATTGTTTGAGTGGAAACAGGTGTGTCTTGTCCAATACTAAAAGGCTTGGTAGGTGCAGGACACAATATTTCCTTGGTTGCTTGTCGTGTAGCTTGGACTTGAGGTACACTGCAGTGCCACAGTCAGTGGCATAAATCCTTCATTTACGATAACAACTGACCAAAATACCAAATACTTTTTACATGGACAGTTCTGCATGGGTGGGCTTTATATTTTTCTGCAAAGTGTTATAAGTCTTTCTATAATAATTTCCGGTTCTATTTAATACCTTTTCTAGGTTCTTTGATTGTTTTGGGGCCGATAGTTTTATATTCTAGATGTTTCAGTAAACATTACCACCATGCCCAGCACATGCATGTGTTGTTATCAGTAATGATCAAAAGCCGCCTTAATTTTCTCCTGGTTTAAAGCTGGTAAGATCCTACCTTTGTTTGTTAACACTTTCAACATCTACAGTGACGACATTACATTCACAGAGGTTTGTCAATTTGGATGCGTGAGGTATTTATTTATTTTTGTTTCTCAAGTGGATTATTGTTTTCACAAACATTGAAAGGACTTTGTTAGGGATGAGGGACAGTCTGCAGAGGATTAAAGCAGACAATGATTAGTTCATTATGAAAATCTGTGTACTTTCACTTGAAATAACAGTGTTGACAGATCATTGTCCAAGAGGGCCATTAATGGTGCAGAATATTGATCTGACTCGGTCTTTAATATTGAATTTTACATATGAATTGCTTCATGGAGCATAAAGCAGCCAGTGGTCCTCACCACTGAGAGAGTCCACGCATGCACAGAAATCGAAAAGAGACCTTTTAAAACTGATGCACTTTTTATGTTTTGTTTGTTCAAAGTTTGCATCTGCAACCCCACAAACATCTATATAAACATGCACAAATCATAATGGAAATGAAAACAAAATGCGCACACACACACCCACACACACCCACACCCACACACACACACACAAAAACAGACGTCAGATATCTGATTGCTATCAAATGCATACACTGCAAATCATTATTCCCAGAAGCACAGCTGTTGATGGAGCCCATGCCTGAATTTTACTAAGATTATGTGGTAAAATAATAGTGCAGTCAATACCGATATAACTAAGCAATCATCAGATAATAACGAATCATGCATTGCAATTTGCATTTAGGTATGTAATGAAAACAAGTGCTTTTAAGGGTCCCCCCCTTCAGTTTCATGACTAATTGCCTTATTGTGACACCTCAACGTGTCTTGGCTTGAACTTGTTCTCCAGCTCTGTAGTATTGACTCTCACCCTCTAATGAGTTTGCATACTTACTGATACAATATGCCACCCCCTCCTCACCAGTCTCATATTTTATAGATATATATATCAACGCTTTCCCTTTGCTGGATTAAATTACCTTTATCATAACAAAGCACTGCATTAATACCTCTGCCACAGAGCCATAGGCTGAGCGATCTGGCACCCTGCCCAAGAATACACAGGCTCCCCAAAGTCTTTGGCTTTTCCATGACAACATCAGAGTCATCTGCAGAGCAAACAATTGTTTCGATCCACACTGCTTCCCTCTGTTTAGCAGAGCTAAGCATTTCATTGTGGGTGGCCCCTGTGGACCTGTACTAATTATTCTGTATCAAAGCTGAGTGTGGCTAAGATCAGGCCACCTCCAGCTTTGATTCAGGCAACTTCAAAAAAGAACATGGCACGATGGGAAACATTTGAATAGTCTTTACTTTTTGATACAGAATTTGCTTCTGCCCATAAGAAATGAAGGAAATTAATTTTCCAAAAATGCCCTCTTGTGCATGACAGCTTGAAAAAGAACATTTTAGGATTTTTTTTTAGAAGCAAGTGAGATGTCTGATAAGAAAGCAGCTTGATTAAAACTTGAGTGTAGCTTCAAAACTGGAGACAAGACAACCTAATGCTACTGTGACTTGTGCAACATTAATTTCAACACAGACATCTGGGAAAAGCCCCTGAAGTAAAACTGTATGCAGTGAAACTAACTCTGGTTCCCACATAAAACAAGTCTTTCTGAGATGTTATAAAACATATGCCTACAGACTCATGAAATTGTATGTTTCTGGTAAGCAAGCTTAATGAAAACATAAAGACTTCTGCCAAAGACTGTCAAAGGAGCAGCTTTGGGTTTAATTTTCAGATTCTGGTAATTTATTTCGAATGACATTTGTTGTATAAATAATTCTGGACAGCAAAAAGAGAATGACTCTAAATTTACAGTAAGTTATCATTTTATACTAAAGTGGACTTAAGGTTTAAAATAGTGAGTAAACAGACAAAAATCTGGCTTTTAAGCACAGAACCATGAAGTGATGTGTCACACTACTCTAGGGAAAAGAGTACAAGCAGCCACCATTTTGTCTGATGGACTGATTTCTAATGAAACAGCACACTCTTATACAGAGACTCCGAAAAATGTAGCAAAGCCAAATGACTTACATAAACCTACACACAATAAGAACTGTGTGACTAAAGCTACTGAGAAGTCTCTGCCACTTGATCCAGACTCACTGTCTCTAAGGTATTATTAATGGAGACAGTCACAGTAATTAAAATTGCATTTAGCTCTTCACTGGCACAGGCTCACTTCTTGGGCTGTATCTCAACATCAGGATTTGAATCAGTAAACACAACAAAGCCGAAAACAATCCCATATACGCTTTGCGCAATATGTGGCCTTCAAAGTCCAAATCTGTCATTACTAAAAAAATTAGGAATTACAAATGGTCTCCTGCACAAGACTTTAACTCAACAAGAGATATTTAAAAGCTGCATTTTCAAGGTCTGGTGGGCTTCGGTAAAAAAAACGGAGTTAAAGGCTCTAAACAACTATTTACAGACCTTGTGCTAATTTTCCAAGCCTTTCATTCGCCGAGCAGGATTCGGAGATGCAGCCTCACATACGCACACGTTCAATCTCTGTCGATAGGGCACAATTGAAAACTAAAAATAAAAAGTTGTGGGAGTGCTGAAATTTCAGAAGACCTCCTCCCTCCACCTTCCACCCCCCCCACCGATCTTAATAGTGAGCCTGTTGTGCTCATGTTGACTGAAGAGGATATTGGCTGCTGACTATCCACTGCAGCTGCACTGAATACACACTGAACTCCAAACGCACCCCAGTGCAGGATGGGACATCTTTGTGGAGCACTCAGTTCCCCAAGCATGGATTATCTTTAGTCTCGATCATGGCCAAGGCTTTGGGTGCTCAATAGCTGAGCTGCATCTCCCCAGCACATCATTTATCATTGGTTACCTGCTGTGGACTGCATTTCAGTCAGCCAGAAGTAAAAGATTGGGAAAATATCAACTAAATAAATAGACACTGTGATCACATCGCTGTGCCAGCAGGCCGCCCCTGATGCTCGCCTGAAAATCTCTCTAAACCTCTTTAATCTTGAATAAATGTTGAAGCCGTGCTGGTGCTCCTCTAAGTGAGCCGTTCAGTACAGGCAGGTTAACAACACCGAGCGTAACAATTCCCCCTGCATGGCAAAGACAGAGGGTGTGGCTGACTAAACAAGTACAGTCAAAATGATTTTTGGTTTTGGTAATATTGAAATTAAACCGCCTGTAGTTTCAGACAGTGTCAGTTTAATGTCGGTGTGGGTTTCGTGAACTTGAAGGCGACCACATTCCTCAGGGAAGGACACACGCACACACACAGAGGCACACACGAACTTGAACTGCAATTAAAAATACATTCAGCAGCCTCGTCTATCCCACTTCTCCTGCCACACATGTCCACGAAAAGCATGACTCGTGTAGAGTACATACAGAAAGAGAGCATTACTGTCTGAGTAGTAGGCCACCCTCATTATGAATCACATGTGTGTGGTGTATGTAGGAGGAGTTTCTTTGAATGAATGAATCCAGGGTAATCGGAAACCCTGTACATTACTGAGCTAAATCCTAAAGCCACCCTTTCTCCTATACGTGTATATTTTCTTCTCTACACGTGAAGCTCAGTTATGCTATGACTAATGCTATGACTGAAGAACCAATACACGATTTGGGAAGCTAGTCCTCCATGGCAATCTAGACTATAAACCGTGCCACCCACTCCTTCACCCACCCCTACAGAGCCAATGCATCTCCCAGACAGAATGTCCTGCCAGAATTGCCGGTGGCAGTTTGGATACCTGCGAAGCACGTCTCTTCTGCACAGCCCACATACTAACGCGACAGCACACACTGACTTAGCAAATCGCTTCATGGCTGTGAATTCGAGATACACCTGCCGCCCATTTCTACTGAAATCTTTCGAAATCTGAAAAACATGTTTAAAGACCGTTGGCATGTTTTGAAATGCGCCACGACTCCCTTTCACCGGAGAAGACTGTTCAGACACATCGTTTTTGAACTGCAAACATTTGGCCGCAGTTATTGACACTTCACTGCAGCAATATTAATGGCACTACTTTTATAGTCTTACAAGATTACTATTCTTTTTTAAATAATTCTACTTTTGGTGTCTAAACATTTCACAGTCATTCATCTAACTAACATTTGCTCATTCCAATTTGCTCATTTGATACACAAAAAGCGAGTTATTTGTTTGAAGTTACTCCTATACAGCTTGGTCTAAATTGTTTATAGTAGCTATCAACAGAGACCTTAACTTCCCTTCACTCCACAGAGAGACAATATTAGCCCTGAAAAAAAGCATGCTAAATCTCCCTGGATCTGCCCTTGTTTCATCCTGGCAAACTCACATTACAAACCAGCCATATGAGTTCCCCTGTGTACACAAAAGCTAGCCAGTCTTCAAATTCACTGCCTACCTTATCAGTGTTATGTTTGATTCTGTATGATGTCACCATCAGAGCAAAGTCATCTTGGGCAGTTTAACACTGACAACTGTGGTCACTGTTGTATTTTCTTCCTAGAAGATTATCTACATTGTGTTAAGGAAGGGAGTTTCTAATAAGTTGTGATTACCATGCTATACCACTGTCTACAAGGAGGGACGTTATGTGATGACTACTTTTTTCTTGGTTTCCGTAGACATATACATAAAAAAAAAAAAGAAACAATTATCTGGAAACGGTTTTCACAGCACACTGATATAGTTTCCATGTGCAATGTGCAAAGCTGTCTAAATTGAAACCAGATGATTTGCTAGAGGCTTTGTTTGGTTCCCAAGCTACATTTTGAGAACATACCAGGTGCTATACATTGAACATGTAACAAAAAGAAAATCAAAAGGCTTTTGATATATTTGTGTGTTGAAAGGATTTGCTAACTAAATATATACCTTTATCCTTAAAAACATCTGGGTAAAGCGTTTGGGTAAAGTGTTTGATGAAAAATGCCACAATGTTATCAATCCGTTAATGGCTCTTAGATTTAAGCATTTTTGCAGGTTAACTGGAGAGGTTTGCTGCCGTGGAATATGAATAAATCATGAAATCTTGCAATGCACTGATTAAGAATATGAATAATAATATTAATAAATGTTTGAAGATTCATTGAGTTGTCATGTGGTGAAATAGTGAGTGAAAAACAGCGCAGCGCATGCCGTTCAATTCTGTTTGCCTGTTTCGTTTGATGACTTCCTGCTCGGCTGAACAGAATGCTGAAGCTACAGAACAGATGTTTCTTATCATTATGCAAATGTGCATTTACTGAAACAATTGTCATATAAATGCGCTTCTCTGCAGGGTCATTAGAAAGCCATGGGAAAGCACACTACAGTCTTCACAAGTCTGCGGGGGCTCTGTTTCAGGAAATGTAATTTTACCACCTTTGCAGCTATTCTCTCACGGCCATGTGCACTACATATGAGACATGTGGAAAGTTTAGTATTAGGACTACCTCTGCTTTTACAAACAGAGATATAGCTAGATAGATAGATAGATAAAAGGATAGGGAATGTTATTTTTAGTAGAATTCTGCTGCATGCTTCCAGATTTGAGTCCTCATCAGATTTATAAATCAGGATAAACTTACATATTCAGCCAACTACTACAAAGCCATAATTTAAAGCTGGAGTAGAATACACAAGGGAAAGCACTAAATACGTTTTGGCTTCAATTCCAAGTGAAGCAAATACCTTTGTTTGAAGTACACTGAACACGGGAGAGGCAGCTTTTAAAGTCAAGTGTTTTATGAATCTGAAAAATAAAAGTACAAATCTGTGCTTCTCTGTTGTGGACTGAGATGATTTCAGAACCTTGTTAGAATCTGTCATCCGATTCTAAAACACTGATTTCACCTGCTTAGCCTACACAAGAGACCACTGCCAAATTGGTGTATTAGGTTGAAGGGCCCTGCAGCTAAATGCATTGGTTTCTGAGCTGGTTCCCACACCATGACTGTCTGGAGGGAACTGCAATGGTGCAATCATAATTTAGGAAATGACACTGCTTGCCAGCTGCTGATATAAAAGCACTCTAATTTGGGGTAGTTGCTCATGTCAGTACCATTATTTCCATTTCTTGCTGGGATAGACAAGCAGAGACCCGCTTTAGCCAGACACTTTGTATCTCATATATAATTGAATTTGAAAAGGTCATCTATGGTCTTTGCAGCTCTTTCTGCATGACAACTGCTTGCAAAGCATGTAACAATACGATTTGTTTTCCAAACATTAGCCTAAACCTATTACACACACATGAAACTGGTCAACTTCCCCCCCGAATCACAGAAGGGGGTAAACTAGTGGTACACAGGATGTTTGAAAGCCACACTTGAGTTTTGAATGATGCTATGTGCATGCACCCTTACGTCATGGGGGGGGGTACGGTGGGATGCTGAAGTTGTAGCCCACTTTAGCCTGTATAACACAGACCCCCCCTGAGGTGCATGCATGAGCAACTGACAGACAAACTTCACTCACTTTACTCACGGCTATGCGCGCTGGGTTCCTGGGCTCCCCTGCTGCGGCGCTGTGGGCTTTCTGCTCCCCGTTGACCCTGCTGCTGTACTCGGGGGGCTGCTGGGCTGCAGCCTTGTGGCCCTTGTTCTTCCTGTTCCCCGGGCCCTGGTGCACGATATTGAGGAGGTGAAGGGTGCTCTCCCGTTCCCGGTCCGACGTCTCCGCCTGGCCGCGCTGGTAGCGGCTCTCGCAGCTGCTGTGGTGCCGCCGGCAGAGCTCGATCCGCGCCCGCAGCCTCTCCACGATGGCGTTGTGCAGCTGGGGCATCGCGGATCCCCGGGCACCGGACACTGGCCCGGGGACGGCACCTGGTCCCGAGCCCACCATGCCCACACCTAGCATGGGCACGAAGCCACCCGCGGAGGGCTGTGGGGGAGCCGCGTCCCCCATCCTGCCCAGTGTCCGGCTACCGTGCGCAATGTCTGTGCGTGGATTGTCCACCCGCTGCGATGGAAGGGATACCACACTGAAAACGAGCAAGTTCGTTAAAAGCAGACAATGAAATGTGTCACGTAGAAAACATTGCTCCTCGGTTATCGGCGTTTCACTTGTTAGAAATCTCCCCCCGCAACACTGTACAGATTAGACAAGCGCGGATGAATAAATGACAAAGTTCACGTCAACATGAATAGGAATCGGAGGTGAGACATCATGACGTCTGAGTTAAACGGAGAGATCAAAAGTATTTAAAAGACACAATGCATCACTTCTCTAATACCCGAGCGGTGGAAACGACACAGACAGGGTAACAGGACTGCACTGAGGGGAAACTGATACAAATGTGCTACAGTGACAGGGCAGCCCGTGGCTCGGCTCTTCTCCGCTGGAAAGTGAAGTTACACGCAGCGCCCTGTGCGCACTTCTGCCCGGAGCACATCTCCATCTGCCCCTTCACGCAAACTTCACTCTACCCCCCGCCAAAGACAAACCAATCCACCACAGCCGCCGATCCAACCAACTTCCAGTGTCTCAGTATTTCCTATCCATCTTCACTTGCCCGACACAATTGAGATTTCAGATTCTTTCATCATCTGACCCGCGGGAGATCCACATTATCCCAAAGATGCAAGGTGGTGGGGAAAAAAAAAAGAAGCCCCATCGCTTCTTGCCTTTCCCTTCAGTCTGCAGTCAGCTGTTTTAGCCGAACACCACCACCTCATTGCACGGAGATTACGGAGGCATGACAGACTCTCATTGTGTTGAGAGAAGAAAAAAATGTGCAAGATTTCATTGGGAGAAGTGGTGTTCGTCTGCAGACTCTAGTGGCAGCAGACTGCATGTGCAGAGGGACGGCCGACTCAGCACAGCGAGCGCCTCTCTGTGGAGAGGTGGGAGACTGCAGAGAGGATCTGGGGTCAAATATTTAGGGCAGGGATTCCCAAACCGGTGCTGGAGTACCCCCTGCCCTGCTGGTTTTTGTTCCAACCGAGTTTAGATAACTAATTGAGCCTTAGATTGCATGGTTAGTTCCATTAAAGGGTTCAATTAAGCAATTAAGATCTCAGCAGGACAGGGGGTACCCCAGGACCAGTCTGGGAAATCCTGATTTAGGGCATTTACGTGTCAGTCCGTGTCAGGTGAGCTTGACTGGCAATACATCTTGCCTCGTAATCTGTCATCTGAAAAGTCAAAATACCAATATATTGGAGAAATCAGATTTATCAATCACTGCCTGGTAACAATTTGTAGATTGCCATTTGGACACAGCAGGGCCAAAGTGGGCAAACATGGATATTTTAGCGAAGTACAAATAAGAGATTGATTTATGTAAAGTGTATTTACCCTCCAGAAAATAATAAAATACCGCCCTTTGTTCATACTCAAAGCATTTTCACACGCAACCATAGCAGTGCATGTCATCTTTGTCCATTACGTCCACCTTTCTAAACAATAAAAGTATATATACATAAACACACACACACCTGCCCCTTGCTTCTCACTACAATGACATTTTGAAACACACCCTTCCCTCACACCTCCTATTTAAAAACAAAGCAAAACAGACAACAACAAACAGCAGCACATTACACAACTGATGAGCTTGTTTGTCCCACATTTTCACAGGGCTCTCTTACGTCAATTAGTTCTGGTCTGAAAGCTTCCTGCAGTACGACGGTTCACGACCGGATGCAATCAAAACGTCAAACCACCTGCCAATAGTAAATTCCAGACATGACACTAATGGCAGCTTTACGTTTCAAAACCCCTCTTTCATCTTCCTAATGGAGAGCCGCCATCGAGAACATTTGAGGAGAAATTTGTATTTAATCAGTAATGTATATGGAAATTAGAATTTATAATAATTGTGAGTGTAATGGGAATAAATTATGGAAAATGATTTAAATAAAAAATAAATACTTAAACACCAGGCTTTTGTATGTTTTTTCCTATAGTATTTAAGCTTTACTCCAATAGCCTATAGCCAGGGACCACACCTAAGATTCAGCTTCAGTTGGTGGCAAGTTCCCCCACTAATATTAGTATATAGCTCAAACGTTAGCTTCCACATTGAGAGAAGAGGACCTGAAGCCCAGATTACATGTAAGTAATACTATTAGACTACGCAAAGGCAGTGTAAGGTTACACAAGTACAAAAGTGTGAGAGAATGGAGGGGGGCAGGGAGGAATGAATACATTGCGGTATGGAAAGTGGCTGCCTGTTAATACTCAAGGCGGATTATAACAAGAACTTCATGTATGTACAATGGGATTCAAACAGGATTTGCGAATGTCTTTAATCTTGAGTGCTTTAAAAGGGAATAAAACCAATTTCTATAAAGGGCACATGATCAAAGGCTTTACAAAGAGGACTTGAAAAGCAGCCACGGACTGGGTTCTTGTGCATCTGCGGGAATGACGCTTCCTAGTAGATTCAGAAGCATTAAAGCGGAGTGGCCTACCTAGAAACGAAGATGTTGAATACGGCATTAATGGAAAAACCTCAACACTTTAATTTGTTTAGAAGTCATTTGTGGGTGGAAAGTTCACTTTTTTTTTTGCATTCTTGAAATTCCCCCCACATTTATACTGTACACATGGCAGTGTGAGGCAACGGCACAAAGTTTAGGCAAGCGTACTGCTGTATTAGAGCCATAGCCATTATTTTTGCCTAGAGAGGGTGCATTTAATTACACTTTAAAAAGTCATATTCATACATTTACCAGTGCAACGGGCACCACCAAGAATAACACATTCAACGAGTGAAACAAATCACAGAAACGTAGCAGGAAACTACGACCTGAACATCAAGCAAGAGGCCGGTGGGCTCGGCTGCGTCTCTGGCGTGTTTCGTGCCCTTTTATTTGTGTGCGTTCCAAGCATTCCAGGAATTTTCCTTCACACGGCACACAGGTCGATTTGCATCATCTCCACATTTTTTCCCCTTCTGGAAATATGCAGCCGGCATCTCGACCAACCTCTGAGGTATTGGGGAATGCATTCGTAAAACTAAATTCAGATTTGCTTGGGATGTTTTTGGAGGAATACTAATTCTCTCTCTGTAGTTTGCTTGTTCATTCCCTATGAATGATTTGTTCAGGTATAACTGAGACCATTTTAAAATCAGTTTAACTGGGATCTCAGGAGGTCTGCGTTGAGGACGGATGAAGGAAATGGAAACAGTCATTATTTGCTAGGACTTCTTGTAATTGCTTTGTTTTTGTCAAGTTACACAATATTTAAAATGCTGCACTTGGTTTATGCCATTTCAATTACTTTTATAGTCTGAAAGAAAGAGTAATTAACAAGTAAGCACAGATATAATTAAATGAAAAGCTTTAATTTTAAATATACAAAAAGCACAAGAATTTACAAATATTTTTCCTCTGCTAAAACATTTACATTTTTTTTTTTTTTACAGCATTTTAATTTTGAAATGTAATTAGTATATGAAAGTTGGTTGCTGATGTAGTTAAAAGTATTACAAAAGTTCATTTCAATTTTTTTTAAATAAAATATTTACTGTACATTTTATATATAAAAAAAGAGAAAATACATTACTGTTGTAGTGATAATATTATCAGAAAGCAGCTGTTTTGTCATGAAATGGCCAAATGCAATACCCAAACAGGTTTCATTTGCTGTCAGTACATTCTCATTTTCTTTACAGATGCCACTTTCATTTTAAATAGTGTTCCAAGGAGTTAAGCTATCTGTCACGGTTTTGTTTCCCCATTTACAATATGAACTAAATATCCAAGTCTAGGAGGTTTCCCCAGCTTGGGCCTACTTTCACCTTCACCCGAAGTTTCACATACAATTTAACTGCAGATTCCATCTCCTTCTTCACAATCTGAGCCACCTATGAGATGCAAAAGAGGAAAAACTTAATTTAGTTATTCATTCAATACATGATTGGTGGGGTAATGGAACAAGTACGATCAATTACCAAACACTGAGGTTTATATTTCATGAGCAGTAAAGTCTGCAGACTATCTGAGTAAAAAGATGTACAGTATTGTACTGAAAGCTGCATAAAGTTAAAAGCCAGACATTGACTCAGACTTGAACTGCATTTCACCTATAATTTAACTTTAACACAACAGCAAAACACATAAACCCAGCCCCCACGGTCTTGAAAAGAACCGGAACAGAACCGGATATTTGAGAGGTTTGCGTTCACCCACCTGAATGAGATCATCCTCCGCAACCTCATAAATGAGCTCATCGTGCAGCTGAAGAACAAAAAACCCTCCCCGACCCGGGCATGAGACGGCCCTTTGTCGTCTTTTGTCTAATGAAGAAAAATAATTACACAAACAACAATGTGAGCGCTGCATAATGAAATGGCAAACAAAAGAAAGCACACACTGTACACCATCATTTTAAAAGTGCGTACATGAAATGGGATTATTGCTCTCGGCCAGTAATGACTCTTCAAGTACTCTTTTCACTTCTACTTATTAAATGAACAGACTAAAGCACCACAGCTCTAACAGTCAGTGCTTTTAATGCTGCATCAAAAGTGAAAACCAGTGAAGTATAAAAATGGAGGTGATACCTGATGGGTTGGGACACTCTGGGCTCCCCGGGTGCTCGTGCGATTTGGTCGCTGTGGGGAAAGCCTCCTCTAGGCATCTCTGGATGTTCACTGTCGCGGTTTTCACAATGTCAGCAGCAGAACCCTGGACTGTCGAGTTCACCGCCTGGCGCTCCGCCTGTCGGGAAAAAACAGGCATCGCTGTGGATGAGAGACTTATTTCCTGGAGGAACACTTGAGCTTCATGTTCGGTATTCTGAGAAAAAAACTAAACACACAGATTCATCCTGTTTAGCAACTCTTTTTCCCCTGGCCGAATCATCAGAAAAAAGACCGACCTTATTGAAAATCTGTACAATAGCACAATAGACACATACATGATTTTTAATGTGAAGGTTCGGGTCCTTGATAGCAGGAAGGAACCTCTTCCTCCCCAGTATTGTTTGAATGTATCCATTTTTTCCGCAGGTCTTGACAGTCTCACGCAGGAAGGTCTGAATTCCTGGGATAAAAACATAAACACAGAGTTTAGAAAATTTAAATCAAGTTTTTGTCACTCTCTATTCCCACTTTACCTCAAAAGTTTATCATACTGCATTTAAAAAAAATAAAAACAATCATCCCGTCACACGTGTGAAAAAGCTTTTGCAAATTGTCAAAAGGGCATTGTGTAATTGAAATGTTCAAACCTCTTGCAATTACCTCTTATATAAAACATTTATTGTTCTTACCGTTCAAATAACATTAAACGCTCTTCATTTCAGCCAAGCACAAAATGTTCCCTCGCTGAACGCAATTACCTGTGTATCTAGATTTGAACGTTTCTATGTAACAGGCGGCATCGGTCTCATCAATCCCCATCTGTTCTCCCAGTGACTTTGCTCCCATGCCATAGATTATTCCATAGCAGATCTAAGCGGGGAACAGGTGAGAGGTGAGGGTGAGGCCAGAGTGGGCTTGAATTTAAAAAAAATCAAACACACAAACAAATGGGAGTATTGCAGATCTCAGACTGAGCCGCTTGCCTGTTTCGCTTGCTGCCGTAAAGCGTCGTCCACTGACGCGGATTCGATCATCTTCCACTCGGCCGCGATGCTCTTGAAGACGTCCGCCCCGCTGTTGAGGACCTGAATGAGCCGTCGGTCCCGGGAGAGGTGCGCCAAAATCCGTAGCTCCAACTGGGAATAATCCGCAGCCAGGATGAGACCTCCTTCGTTAGAGAGAGAGAGAGAGAGAGGTGATCAGTTTCGGGCAGCAATAAAGCGGAAATAACGGTGCTAGGAAAAACAAATAAATAAAGAGAAGCCAGAATGATTGAATAGAAAGTTCTTGCCATTTGCTTCATAAACTGTTTGACCGCACAGCACTTCAAACAGCAGTTCACCTTGAAACACTAGTTCTGTTCCTCATCTGCGCTGGACAACAGTGCGGAGATGAATGATACGGCTCACATGGGCAGTATACACAAAATAAATTGCCAAAGCAAAGGCTGACAGCAATTACAAGGAACAGAGCAGACTAGCCTATAAACCATGTCCACATAACAGACAGAATGCCCGCGGTCTAAGCTTGTGATATATAACCTTTCGGAGCTCAGACCCAAAGCCATCTACACACACAGCACTGCATGCAATGTAACGTATAAATCATCACTTTGAGCAACTGCAAACAGCATTACATCCAGAAGCTGCTTGTTGTTTGTGTGTCTTTGTGCGTAAGATGCAGGTCTGGGTAGGGGTTTATGTGCCTACAACCTGCAGGGTTTCATTTCAAATAGTTTACCTGGGAATGGCACAAAAGCATGCCTCATACTAACAGAAAAAGATATCCCTTTCCCTGGAGACTCTCCGACTGCTTTGGCTTGTGACACCAACTGTCGAGGGATCTTTGATCTCCTGGAAAAGAGAAAGAACGAGACGGCCTGTTAGTAGTGTGTTGTAAATACACCCTCACACTGTCTTTGAAAGTCAGGATTAACACACCAGCATCCCTCTGTTATATTTCTTACTAGTGCGTCAGAGAAAGGGCGCAATGCCTCTGCAGGGTTCTTTTGAAACAGTCAAAATGTAAGTGAATTAACAGTACATCTCATGTCTAATACACACATTGTCAATATAACATTCACACAACAGGACCGAGACTAAAATCAAAGACTCCCACAGAGGGACACTGAACAACAAAACATAATAACCCTCCGTCACGTTTCTTTACCTTGATTTGGAAGAGAATGTTTTGCCTCGTTCCTGAGATGGGGGACTCTCTCCCACCAGAGTTGGCATCTCGATCTCAAAATCCTTTGGCACATTCTGGATATTGGGCTCTATGAAACTCACTCTTCCTAAGGTGGGGACAAAAGGCATGTCTTTCTTTAAAATCAAACTCCTCCTTAATTATTTACGCGAGTTATTACAACCTACTGATGTTCCATATAAAACTAATCGCATAAACTGATTCACATTCACACTGTAAGGGGGCGTCTGTGTCGTACCTGTAGCCGTGTGCGTCTGTGAGACGGGGTATATCCTCTCCATACCCAGCCGGAGGTGCGGGCGTTTCTCGCGTTGGAGAGGAAACACCACCTTTGTCATGGCATTGGTGATCCTCCTCCACTCCAGAATCACCCCGGGCAAAGGGTGCAGAGGTTTGAGTTTCTCCAAAACATCCTGAAGAAAAGAGAGAGAGAAAATAAACAAAGAAGGAAAAAAACAGTTTGTTATTGTTTAACAGAAACGATCAAAATTCAGTTGGACAAACATTCCAACCGACCCAAGGAGCAATCTGAATTCTTTAATATAAATATATAACCGCTTTCGGTCTAATTATCTGTTTGTAATTTTGCATAGTTTAATTTGAACAACTATAACATGAGGGATCCTACAAAATGGAGGATTTTAACTCAAAATTTAAAAAATTACCACTAACAAAACAAACGGAACCTTTTTCAGATCACCTAGATTTTTAAACATGGTAGCTCAGCACTGAAGCCGGGTGTAAGTCTAGGTTACAATACCTTGGTGGTGCTGAACTGCTTGTCTATTCTACCCCGGGTTCCTGCTCCAGGCCTCCTGGCATATCCCAGAGTCTTCTTATTCTTCTGCCCGTTCACGTCCCCATTAGGGGGCAGCTTCAGCTCCAGAAACAAGACCTAGACCACATGATTACACAGATCTTGATCTTCAATTCAGTAATTAATAATGAAATAGAAACATTGATGCTGGAATCTCAATCTGTTGATCAAGAAAATCATTTAAATCCAGTGAAGTACTTAAAAATGGTGCATTTCCCTGTCAAATAATTCCTTTTTCAAAATCACAATTCTGACTGTTCAACAGTGCCACCTGCTGGGGAGTAATTGAAACTGCTCCACCATGCCACTATATTGCAGTTTTCAGCTTTCTGCTGAAGTCAGTAAATAATTTGTTTTGTTTTGTTCTAGCTTATGTGAGGGCAACTTCTCACTTTAACAAAGATAAATCACAGAGAACACACACTGTTTACGTGTAATGCCATGTTGAAGAACTAGTGGATTAAAGCTTATAGTTTGTCATTAAACAAGCACAAACTGCTCGTTGGCTGTCAGTGTGGCTCAAACCCTCACCTCCGCCACGTCCTCGGCGCTGGTCAGGGAGAAGCTGTGTCCTGCCAGCTGGTAGGCCTGTGCCTCCAGGGTGCTCAGCTTCGCCTGCATGATGTGCTTCTGCGAGTCGCACTCCGCAGCGCTGAAGCCGACGCCGTTCAACTCAAGCAGCGCCAGGCAGTAGTGCATGGGCATCTCCACGTTGCAGAACACATCTGTCACAGCACACAATGCACAGAGTGAGCGACAATACAACCGAGCAACAGAGGGAGACCAATGAGACACAACTGAGGTGTAATACAATCTTTGCTTGCCAGGTAAAAGGGGGGCTTTTACATTTACATTGGCAATCTACAACTGTTGCCATCTCAGTTACAGCTCCTTGACTGAGCCTAAGCTTTCATTTTTGCCAGAAGCATATTTTGCTCCTTCAATTTGTGTGACTCAGCGCTGCATTCTGCATTGGAGAGAGAGGGAATTGAAATCTATATTAAACCACTGACTAAACCTTTAGCAACACTGAATGAAGGGAGTTTTAAAATCTTTAAAATGAGAAGATTGAAAGGACCTTGCAAGTGGTCTTTCCTCAGGAGGACACCGAGGTGGTCCATGATGCCGTAGACGAGCACAGACTCGATGGCCGCTCTGTAGCGACCCGAGTGCTCGCGGTCAGCACTGAGCCCCAAACTCTGGACACCCTGTCCCGCACCAACACCCTCCAGCAACGGCAACTCCTGTGGTGTGAAGTTGGTGACCATATTATGGAGGGTGCGCTCCTTAGAGCCAGGGTCCAGCAACCAGCACGCGATCTGAACATAAAACATAAGAAGCAAAAAACAAAACATCAAAGAACAATGTTTCCAAAATCAACAATCCATGTACAAGTTAAGATGCTGCACAATGGTGATTGCAAATTAAATACTTGGATATAAAAACACAAATGGAACCAAATACAATCCCAGTTTGAACTGCCTGTGCTTGCATCACTTGATTTTTATTTTCTTTTTTCTCCTATGACCTACTATGCTATTATAATTTAAATGTAGAATTTGTGTGTTAATGTTAATTATTCCACCATTGACGTGAAACCTGAACAATTAAGTTAATTCTTTCATCCTTCTAAAACAGATAACCTGTGGGATCTCACTGCATTGGCTGGCTCTGTAGTGAAGAGAAGAGAAGGGTCTGTGCACTTCAAAGCCAATTTAATTTCACATCAACCAAACAACTTCGTAAGTCCCTTAAGTAGTAAACCAATTTCACTCGCAGACTCTCACCTTTGGGTCTTCAAAGCTGCTCTCCAAAGCGAGTCCGCAGGACAGCAGCAGAGCTTTGTATTGCTGTTTAAAGTCGTACACCACACTCACTCTTTCAGACCCAGAGGAGCTGCTTCTCAGACAGGAATGCACATGTTTTAATCTCTCCTGCACTGATAGGTTCTGATCCAGAGGTGGAGGAACCAAACTTGGACTTATGTCTATTTCAAATAAAATAAAACATGATATGGTTAATATAGCACATCTAGAAACATGACATACAAGGAGCAAGTGCAGAACTTTAAATGCACTGAGATACACGTGCATGCACAGCCATCAAATAATCTCGTACCTGTGATTGGCTGTTCCCGTTGCAGGGATACGAAATAGGCATCCTTTCCACCCCAGCATACCGCTATACCAGTGACGACAAGAGCTTCGTTTGATTTGATAGGAAACCCGTCTTCCCTGGAAGTTTTTTTCCGACTAGAGCGCGCTTAAAAAAAAAATAAAATAGAATTGCTTAACTGCAACTGTGAAGCAATTCATATGTTATTGAAGAGGAATCTGCAGTTTTGTTTTCACTTCCTGTGCGTCGTCCAAATCTCACTGTCTAGTAGCTAGAACCTCCTTCCAAAAGTAGCCATTTCTGATACTATTATTAGTAAACATGCTTGTTGTTTTAGCAAATGTGTTAATACAGCATTCCTCCTTGTTAAGATCACAAGATGGGAAAAAACTATTTGGAATCGGCTAACGACTTTGCTGCTAGTAATAGTTTATGACTTCAATTTTAAAGCAATGTATACACAATCTGCAAATTACATTTTATTTGTCAATCCAACCAAAAGCAATGTGTGCCAATTTCTAATGAAAATATACACTCACCTAAAGGATTATTAGGAACACCATACTAATACTGTGTTTGACCCCCTTTCGCCTTCAGAACTGCCTTAATTCTACGTGGAATTGATTCAACAAGGTGCTGAAAGCATTCTTTAGAAATGTTGGCCCATATTGATAGGATAGCATCTTGCAGTTGATGGAGATTTGTGGGATGCACATCCAGGGCACGAAGCTCCCGTTCCACCACATCCCAAAGATGCTCTATTGGGTTGAGATCTGGTGACTGTGGGGGCCAGTTTAGTACAGTGAACTCATTGTCATGTTCAAGAAACCAATTTGAAATGATTCGACCTTTGTGACATGGTGCATTATCCTGCTGGAAGTAGCCATCAGAGGATGGGTACATGGTGGTCATAAAGGGATGGACATGGTCAGAAACAATGCTCAGGTAGGCCGTGGCATTTAAACGATGCCCAGTTGGCACTAAGGGGCCTAAAGTGTGCCAAGAAAACATCCCCCACACCATTACACCACCACCACCAGCCTGCACAGTGGTAACAAGGCATGATGGATCCATGTTCTCATTCTGTTTACGCCAAATTCTGACTCTACCATCTGAATGTCTCAACAGAAATCGAGACTCATCAGACCAGGCAACATTTTTCCAGTCTTCAACTGTCCAATTTTGGTGAGCTTGTGCAAATTGTAGCCTCTTTTTCCTATTTGTAGTGGAGATGAGTGGTACCCGGTGGGGTCTTCTGCTGTTGTAGCCCATCCGCCTCAAGGTTGTACGTGTTGTGGCTTCACAAATGCTTTGCTGCATACCTCGGTTGTAACGAGTGGTTATTTCAGTCAAAGTTGCTCTTCTATCAGCTTGAATCAGTCGGCCCATTCTCCTCTGACCTCTAGCATCAACAAGGCATTTTCGCCCACAGGACTGCCGCATACTGGATGTTTTTCCCTTTTCACACCATTCTTTGTAAACCCTAGAAATGGTTGTGCGTGAAAATCCCAGTAACTGAGCAGATTGTGAAATACTCAGACCGGCCCGTCTGGCACCAACAACCATGCCACGCTCAAAATTGCTTAAATCACCTTTCTTTCCCATTCAGACATTCAGTTTGGAGTTCAGGAGATTGTCTTGACCAGGACCACACCCCTAAATGCATTGAAGCAACTGCCATGTGATTGGTTGGTTAGATAATTGCATTAATGAGAAATTGAACAGGTGTTCCTAATAATCCTTTAGGTGAGTGTATGTATAATGAAAAAAAAGTATTTGAAAAACATTGCATCACAGAAATGAACTTACTTGGCTGGAAGTTTCCTCCGATTGCAGATTGAGGGGACAGAACATGCTCTTTTCTCTCACAGGCAACAGCGATGGAAAACCTTGTCTTCGCTTTCCATTCTGTGATGAACGTTTGGAAAAGTGTCAGATCACTGGCCACGTCAATGATTGTGAACGTTTCTGGGCTGCCAGGGACTGAAGCGGAGGCTGACGCGTCCTGGGACAACTGCAGTGAAAAACCCTCACCAACCAGAGAGTCATCCAAGTCTGATAGAGGCAATCTTTTAACACTGGGATGTGGATGTTTCTGGTTATCTTCTGTAACATGTGACGAGCTCCGGTTAGACATATTTCTTTTGTTTTTGCATTTATCAGACTTCACAGAAGACATGGTCATTTTTATCCTAGGAGTGACTGCAGTGGATTCTGGAGTTGGAGGAATAAGTTCATTATGGCTTGCAGGTCTAGATTCTGCTTCAAGATCCAGAAATGGGGAAACAGTATTCATTGCTGTCTGATCTGCAACAGCTAAACACTGTCCTGGGATCAGTCTGCTTGGTTCTGGAGACCTACTGTAGGCAGCATTTTGTTCTGGGTTGGCATTTACCGGGATCTCATGTCTACTTGCATAGTTTCCCGAGAGGCTAGGCCATTGGTCAAGAGCGTCTTGCATGCCAGGGCTTAAGTGGAAAGACGTGTCTGACCAAGTCTTATTTGCAATTAATAACATATCTTCTGAAGACTTAGATTCGGAATGGGTCTCAGATTCTGGAGATTTAGACACGTTCACATCAGATATAGGTCTATTACAATTCATGGGAATGGGTTCTAGTGGTTTGGTTTGTCCCGAGGTTATTTCATCATCACTGCTAATTAAAGCATTCAGTCTCTCGATGTACTGCGCTTCGTGTATCTGAAAAGAATCCCCAAAGTCTGATAAATTGAAAGAAGATTCACCCCATTGGACTGCTTCTTGATTCACAGGTTGTTGTTCTTTCATTGCAGATTGAGGAGGAAAAGAAATACCCTCCTTTCTGCCTTCTAACCTCTCAGGCAATGCTTCCGAGCTTTCCTCCTCCAAGACAGCATCTGGGAAATTTTCGCAGAGACTGTCGAATAGGGAGCTCCCACTCCCATCCAGACTCGTTTCAGCAGCATTTTCTGAAGACACCGGATTGCCTTGTGATGCGTGGATTCCACTAAGGGCCGTATTTGTTTTCTGCATCAATACAGGCGAGTGACCCGTTTGATTTACAGCTTGAGTGCAGTAGTCCAGGATATTTCTGAGCTGTGTGTCGGTCAGGGAGGTGTTATATCTGGGAAGAGAATTGTTTTTAATCCTTTGATCACAGTCGACTTCTTGTGAAGGTTCAGGCGGAAGCTTTTCGCTCAACAAAGTTGCATTGGTTTGATTTTCCATCTTCAGGTTGGCAGGATCTGAAATAGTATTGCAGGTTTTCTCAAGTACTTTTCCAGGTGAGCTTCCTTTCAGATGCGTGTCAGAGGTAGGAATCGTCAAATCCCGCTGCATGATTATTCTCTCAGTTTGTGTATCAAGCTGAAAACTCTCGCCAAACTCCTCCTGTCCATACAGGTCAGGAGATTTGCACATTTGATCAGTTTGGAAGGACAATTCATTTTCAGTTTGCCGTTTTGGTAATAAATTAGCTGCACGTCTCTCCAGAAGACCCTTACCGCTCACCATCTTGGACTGGTTTATATTAAGATCAGTCTGTGTGACTTCACCAGCACTTTTTCCATTTTCGGTTTCAAGCGGTTTCCCACAGCCGTTTTCAATGCAGCACCGTTCCAGTTTCTCATTCTTTTTTTCACCGCTGACAGATGGGAAATTATTCACGGACAGTGGAAGAACGTTTTTGTCTTGTTTTCCAGGAGGTTTAGCCCTTACCAGAGTCTCTACACTTACCTGAGGACTCAAACATTTAGTTTTCATCCTAAATTTCTCATCTTTAGCTGGATATTTCTGCATGCTGTGCATCTTTGAAGTGCCAGTTGGGGACAATGGTACGCTAAATTCACAAACAACTAACTGTTTACTTTGATCGGCTTTCAATGTCTTACTCACAAGTGCCTCAGAAATGACACATTTGTTTGTGATTTCATCATGCTCAACAGTTCCAGTCTCACAGCCCATCTTCCTACGCTTGGACGCCTGGTTCAGAGAGAACGGACTAACTCTCCCATGTTTTAAATTAAGCATGTTACTCATGTTGGAGGAAATGTGGGCTTTTAATGATTCAGTTAATATGTCAGATTCTTTGTCTGTTGAAGATCTGCCAAGAACTTCAGATGATTGTTCTACAACCATTTCATTTTCAATATGATATTTTTTAACTACGTTCTCGGTTTTGTCAAGTTTGCACAGGGCAGCTGAGCCAGAGGGCAGCCGTCTTTCTCCTGGATTTACAGCTGAGGATTTATTAGATGTCACTGATGCTGCTGCAGACACAGGAGTCACAGAGGAGCATTCCTTAGTCTCTACTGACTGAAGTACAATAAACTCTTTTGTTTTATGTTCCACACTTTGGTTTCCAGCACCTCTTTCTTTGGGCCAGGTCGGGTGAGCAGAAGACTTCAGTTCATTTAATTTGGAATTGGCGGAATCATTCCCATTGCTAACAGTTACAACATCTGACTCATCTTTGCCACTTTTCTTGCAACGTTCTGTCTGAGCACCATCTCCTGAGTGTGATGCCTCTTTCATGGTGGGGGGGCGTTCACTGTGTGAGGAGGAGGGATCCCTCGGTGCGTCTCCCTGCTTGGCAGACAGTAATTCTCCCGCGGCAGACTGCAGTCTCTCCTCTGGAAGAGTGTCGGGGTCCCAGATTATCCCAAGGAGGGCCAGGTCTTGCTGGAGGAGCTGCCTGGCTTCTCTTACAATCTGCAGGGCCGCCTCTCTCTCAGTCAGGCCCCTCTTCCCGCTGACCCAGATACAGCGTGTATTCCTCCTCTCCTGGGCTTCATGTTCACTCTCATCCACTGCTCTTCGAGAGCTACCGATAAAAAGAAATGTCTTTTAGGTACCAAAAAGCAAGGTCTCTACACATGTCTAGTAAGATTAAATTTGCACTGGCTCCTTTATGGCAGCCATATTCCAGGACTGGGTTTATTTACTACCACATGGTAACAAGTTCAGCATGTTGGAAAACCACCTATGAACACACTGGTATTGCCTTGTACAGTTGCTTCTTCTTACACAAATGTACCTGTAACATCAATTATAACCAAATGGAAGGGACTCACACTCTGACAGCTGCAAGAATCATAATGAGATCACACACTTCCCAAATGTGATATTGCCCGAGAAAAGCTGCACTACCTTTTAAACGGAACTGCCTTCCTCAGCGCTGCCTCCACGTCCTCAGCGCTCGCCCTCGCCAGCTCGGACACCGTGATGAACCCTGCGTTGTAGAGCGCACGGGCTCTCTGAGCGTTCAACAGGGAGATCCTCACAAGGTCACACAGCTCCCTCTGAATGCCGAAACTGAGTCGGCTCTGGAACTGGGATAACAGCAGCTCCATGTTGTGCCACCCCAGGCGGTTACAGAACACCGTGATCATACCTGTCGATACATAGCTTAGGTCACATTTGGCACACCGTGCGTTTGCCAGTTCATTACAATTCTTTATTGTATGGAAAATGTATCATCACAAACTCGTCTCACCCGCATATGTGGAAGCGGACTGCTGTAGAGACTGAAGCTGCCCTCGACTACAGCCATATTTTTTGGCAACAGCTTCCAGAGGAACCTCACTGATGAGATCCAACAACACTAGGCTGGTGAAAAAACTAGAGGCAAAAGACAAGACTAAATCATTGAGCTACATTTAAAAAATAAATGATATACACACACACAGACACACACTCTGGAGGTGACATGGAAAAGAGAAGCTGTAGATCGAAGCCAATGGAATCTTCTTTGGGAGCCTTCATCCTGTGGATTGATATAGGCTGATGGAAATTAGATTTATTATATATAGATGTGTGTGTGTGTTCAAGTCAAATTTCTAAATGCAAAATAACACTATCACTATACCGTTTGTGAATCGCCATCTGCCGATGCTGCCTTTCGTTTTTAGCAATTATTTTTCCACCGACGGAGCGCGCCAAGAATCCCTCCTCAATTCCAACCATTTCGGCCACACGCTTCATTGAAGTGGGCAGATGCTCCCAAAGGCAAAAAAACTGGTACCAGTCAATTGTAGTCCACTCGCCATACACTGGGGTAATCTTGAGTGAAGAAAAATAATAATTTAAATGTACAATATTCACACTTGTGTTACATATTCAACCACCTAATTAAAATCTAATAAATAAAATCCAATGCATCTGGATCGGTTACCTGATACAAAATATGGAGGTCATTTTCCAACACAAAGCCCTTCATTGCCCTTTGGAGATCTGCAAATATCCCCAGTGCTTCAGGAGGCGAGAGGGAGGAGGACAGTGTGGCGGCACCCAAATGAGTGGGACAGTACCTCTCTGCTGGAGAATAGGAAGTTCAGTTCCTTCACACCGCTGAATAATACTACACTGTTTAAAGGTTAATCGTTTTTTACACATATTCTATATAACATTTTTAGAAAAAAGCTAAATGTCTTGTTTTGAAAGAATATTATATTATTCCATAATGCTTAACAATACAGCATTTCTCTCTAAGGAAATGCTGTCTTTGGAACCGTGCATGGAAACATGCTAGTTTAATGCTAGTACACTTTCCGAGTTGCACTTGTAGTGTTTACTAATTACATTGTAATCCCTTTGTGAACAGGGAAAAAAGTAAAGGTCCACAGTTTTTACCTATCGGAAGGAGACCAAGGTTCATGCTACTCTAAAACAAATGACCAGGCGAGTCTGACCTACTAGGACTTCATTCTCTGGGGACAGACATCTCTAAAGTCAGATAGAAGACTCACTTTTCAGTTCCTTGCCTCCCTCTTCCTGAATCTGGATGAACTCGTTCTTTATGAGCCAGTCAACACATGACTCGATGGATCCCCTGTGCTGGTCGCTCTTCCCTTTGGGAGTAGTGCCCCCTGTGTTCTCTGCAGACAGGCTGGCTGCCAGCAATGTGCAAGAAGCGTACATCTTCACATGTTCAGGAGTGCTGGCAACACCCCCAACAATGATCTAGCAAGAGGGTTTAATGTGTATAAAGAGTGCATAGAACAGACAAGCTCAAGTTGACAAATGAATGTAAAGAAAATCAATGTATTACTGGTCAGATACTACAGGAGGTTTGGCGTGCTTAGTATTATGAACCAATATATGGAGCTTACAGTATTAGGAAAAAAAATATTTATCGTAAAAGCCATTCTTGGAGCCCACCCTGCACCTACAATGATAGACTAATTGTGTGCCTCCCCAATGGAACACCTGTGATTCAAACCAGCCACCTCTGGCCTTAGAACCCAACCCAAGCTTCAATTCAGGCCTTTGACCAATTAAGCCACTAGGGAGCCATCTCAGCTATGAAAGTATAATACACAGAAAATAAACACAGTCTTTATTTCAACCCCCTAAACATTCAGTACCTCAAGTATGGCTCGGATCATGCTAGTGGTGACCCCTTCCCCCTCCTTCTGGATGAGACAGCTGCGGATTGGTTTGAGGGACCCTTGTAAAAGAGTGACTCCTTTTGTTCGCTCAGACTCTTTGCACACAAGGATACTCTCACCTAAAGGTACAGAAACCAAGTGTCCATACTTGTAACAAAGACTACGCCCAGTGCTTAGCCATTCGCCCGTCACATTCTGACTGGTGGTCAATTATAATAAAAAAGTAAACCATGTAAAAAGCACATCAGTTCAATTTCACAGAAACAGATCAATCGTATTTTTGAGTAGGGCTTTCAACGGTCAAAATTAATTGACTTCTCCTCGAAGCAGTCTTAGCTCAACTTACCCATAGTGTCAACCCCTTTGCGGCCAGCTCTCCCAGCCATCTGCTTGTAGGTCAGAATGTCAAGGAGGCGGCCATTGAAGATGGGTGTCCGAATAATGACGCGCCGCGCAGGGAGGTTGACCCCAGAAGACAGCGTCGAGGTGGCAGCAAGGACTCGGATGTAGCCCTGACGGAAGGCACCTTCAATAATATCTCGCTCATCAAATGTCAGGCCTGGGATTTACAATTCACAAAGAGAGCAGATCACAAACACGTCTACACAGAATACCATATGCACACAGATTACTAAAGTACACACTCACTGACAATCTTTCAGTGCGAAAAGTGAGTTTCATTGAGCGACGTGATTCCAATATGTTGTTTTGGGTTGTTCCCATCACAACAAATGTTATATATACTACGACACTCTAAATTATGGAGGATAAAACTGTGCAAGTCCAACCTGCATGATGGAAGGCCACCCCCCATGGCACGGTGCGCTGCAGGATAGAGTCCAGCCCTGAAGGAGAGCGCTTCAGCTGGGCCAAGACATCCTGGAGACCCTCCTCACTGAGGGCCAGGGGCTGGGGGTCAGCATTTCCACCTCCTCCTGTAATAGAGCACCCAACAAACAATAAGAAAAGGGCCTCCAGACATTACTCAGAAACTTGTGAAGCAAAAACAACAATGGCCAACTAAGTGACTAGTGCGACTCTTACTTATCACGATACACAACACCTTTACCAGTTTACAAATTGGCCAAAGAAAGTTACAGCTCTGTGGGGTCTATAGGCTGGTAAATCACCATGCAAAATTCTTCTTGGTCACAGTGTGTGAACTGCAGGATGTCAAAAGCTAGCAATATCACATCGGTTTCCTTGCCTTCTTGAGCGTGTGAAACCCGGCGTCTGAGATTATAGAACTCCCTGGCGATGCTGTCGGCCAGCTTCTCACACCAGTTCTTAGAAGGACAGAACAGGAGCACGGAGTGGCCACCCTGAACCGTCTCAAAGCACAGACTGACAATGTGGTCTGCATCGCCCTAGAAAAAAACATGCAGTCACATTTTCAGTCGTTTCAGATAGTAGGGTCACAAAATGATGCATACAAGACAACATCAATAAATAATAATAATAATACTACACCTACCAGAAATCTTGCAAAACAAACATCAATTGGATATAGCCTCAAATCACCAGTGCATTCTATTGCCATTTTATACCCTTGCTACCATTTTGAAACCTGAACCGTAAGAACACTTTTAGGAGAACAGCATAAAAAATAAATAAAAAAAATACCAAGTTTTACCTTGACTTGTAGGACAGGCTTAAACTCCTTAACCAAAGTCATAGAGCCATCATAAATATTATCCCCAATCTTTGCCCACTCCATCAGTGGCACGGGTCGGTAATCAGTGTGGTACAGGTCAGCCTTTAACCACTCGGCCAATAAAGACAGGTTGGGCAAGGTGGCACTCATGCCCACAATCTGCACCCCTTCACTGAGGGACAGACTGCTCTCAGAGGAATCTCTACAGATATAAGCATAACGAGTAAGAAATCCAGGCATTCAGAATTAAAGATACAGTTGAGGGGGGAAAAAAATAAGTTGACACAGATCTTCACAACAAATTGATCATGCATTAACATTTCTCATCTCGAGGCACAGCACAATGCAGTAGCTACCTGGATGATGCCTTCTGTGTCACATAGCGTATCTTGGTAAGCAGGAGTTCCAGCAGATATCCACGGCTGGAGTCACCCACCATGTGCAGCTCATCCACCACAACAATTCCTATTACAGATCATTAAAAAAGTTAAATATCAAAATCCAACAACATAAATATAGTAGTGATACTAAGAAATGCCCTGGGAAACATCTTCTTAGACAATCGTTGCATAAACATGGCCACTAACATTCCACTAGTATTTGGAAAACTGAATCAGAATATTCCATCCCTGAATATTCAGAATATGGAGGGTGGGATATTGCTATAGTATTGGGAATACTACAGGAATGAGCCATGTAAATTGCATGTTCAAACATGAGACTAAAGCCTAAGAAACACAGGCGTTGTAAACACAAGACAGGTTCAAAGAAATCAGCTACTTTTGGGCATTTATTAAGGTTATGAAAAGAATGAGAGATTACAAGATGCATTGAACTTTTTAAAAGAGTGTGGTAAAAATCTGGTTTGTAAGTATAGTAAAATATTAACTAGAAACATTGCAGAATAGAGATCTTTGACTTCAGTACACTGTTATTACATTAGTAGGTGACCTGTTCCACTTTTTTCAACTGTAAAATGTTTATTGTGTTAAATCTCTCAGTTTTTTTTGCCATTTAACTTCAGATAACAGATAGGATACCAGTTCTTACCTAATAAGTCCATTCTGTTCTCTTCAATAAGCCGGTTAATGAGCCCATTGGCTCTCTCGATTGTGCACACAGCCACGTCGAGAGAAGAGAATCCCCCGGCAGCAGAGGTACTGCCCATGTAACCCTCCACCCTGACGCCTGCCTCCTGGAATACATTCTGAGTGACAAAAACAACAGCGTAGAGGAACCATCAATCCGGCAGAAAGCAAGTTATTGTTTGGCTGAGCTAAAGTACATTAATTTAATTCAATACTGAATCAATACTGAATACTGAATACTTATGTTCATAGATCATTTCAGGGAAACCAACCTGAAGGTAAAACATTTTTTCTTTTGCCACGGACACAAAAGGGAGGATGAACAGAGCCTTTCTTCTGGTCTCCAGCACCCTTTTTAAAATCAGTAATTCAGAAACTAATGTTTTCCCAGCACTGGTAGGAGCTGAACAAAAAAATACAAACACAACGAGTTAATACTGCACAGTTAAAACTATTAACTATGAATATGAATTATTAATAAATATTATATATTTTTGGAAAAATCAAACTGTCAAAAATCTGAAATCTGTTTTGTCACAAAATCCTGTGCAATGCAGGAAGCATTGTAATAACATAGTAATAATCAAAGGGGACATTTGTCATCATAGTCAATAATATTCATCCACTTATCATTACATACAGAGAATCCATAATGGTTAAGAATATCGAGTCTCAGGCTGGTATCTGTAGTAATGTATATAAATGTGACATATATAGAATATGGATACCATGCAAAGATAGATTTCATTATTATTATTATTATTATCATCATCATTATTAATTTATTTATTAGCAGATGCCCTTGTCCAGGGCGACTTACACAATAAGAGCAATGCAAAGTGCAATAATACAGTGCAGTTCAAGGCATAATACATTTTACAAATTCAAATTTACTTACACAAGTGTATATGAGACATACAGTAACCAATATGTAAGGTCTTACAACCCAGATAATAAATAAAAGAATCTCATACCTGAATAGACCAAGTTCTTGCCTTCCAACACTCGTCCCAGAGTAAGACACTCGGCTTGCCACTCAAACATGCGGGTCACGCCAAGGCTCTGGTACTTGTCCAGGACCGGCTTGGGCAGACCCCAGCTTGACAGCAGCAGCTTGTCTGACTGCTCCGCAGGGAGAGCCAAGTGAATACTATGTCCTGCAATGGAGGATAAAGAAAACTGAACTATCTGTGCTTGCATATCTTTAAAACAACTATAATAAATACTGTAACTTAGGCTATTCTAAACACATAGCATAGTAAGTGGGCCATGTGTTATCCTCTATATAGGAGGTAAACAAATTAGAATTTAATCTATTTCATAGATATTTCAAGCCAATTACACTGAAATATTGGATATTACAATTCCAGTTGTTTTGACAACCAATTTTGAGTGGGAGGATGGAAAGAGAAGTTTTGAAATTGATTGTGCTCTGATAACACATTTTATTATGTGCTGGGACTAAGACTAAAAGTCGTGTACTTTTAAAAATATAACGCTTTGGTTTTTCAACAAACAACCCACATCTTTCCAAGTCGAGTGCTTCCAAGGGGGTTAACATGCCTCCCACCACGTTCCAGTGCTTGTGCACATGTGCAGCAGCAGTGTTGACCCTACCTATGTCTGTAGGAGTGCTGCCCAGCACGCTGCAGTCAGCCCTGCTGAGGTCCAGCCCAGGGGGAGGCGTCAGCACAGATGCAGACAGGTTCGCCGTGGGGAGGTGCTCAATCTGCAGTTTCTTCTTCTGCAGAGCTACAGCTAGGTGTGTGGGGCTGAACAGAATATAATCCTTTGACGTGTTCAGAGAGATGTTGGGATTCTGGGAAATGGAAGTAAATGTTTTGGTCTCGAAAGCCCTTTGTCGAAGTCTTTGCCCATTGTCGTTTGCTCTGGATTTTACTGTTCTTGTAGATGTTTTTTTGAGCAAAGACGCTCGCTTGGAAGATGAAGGGCCTTGTGACTCACTTGACTCAGCGCTTGATAATGAACAAGGCCTCCGTCTTTTATGCTTAGTTTGCGGTCTTGAATTTTCTGAAGGGGATTTCTTGTTCACTGAATACTCACTAAATACAAGCTTCTTAGCAATGTCTTCCGAAGCTCCCAAACAAAGCTGAGACCTTTCCGGCTGTGGAATGTCTGGAACAGTTCTTTGATTAGAATGACTTTTTTCTTGACATTCCAAATCTGCCTTTATATCACTTTTAACCCATGTAAAGTGCAGGCTTTCAGTTTCAGGTACCACTCTATCAGGTTTGTGCCCACGGTTGGCATTTTTCAGTTCTTTGGAATGTGAAAGCACACTGGGCTTTTCAGAGAGTGGAGGCCCATCTGGTACAAAAGCATCCAGTGCTTGTAATATGTCTTCATCCATAGATAAAGTTGAGTCTCCAATCCATAGCTGCTTATCCACTGTCTAAGAAAAACAACAACAACAAAAAACACTATGAAGTCAAGAAGAAAACAAAAGTCAAGCTGGCACAAATCAAGTTACAACAACACCCTTTCAAAAATCAAGAGGGTAAACATACAAATAGTCTGAATAAAAGTAGAACTCAAACTGATAGTGACAGTGCCTAGATAATACTGACGTGCCTTTCTGTTGGCAGGTCCTCCATGGTTTTCTTTGCTTTCCGATCCTTCCAGATCAGGTGGTTTGGATTGCTGTAGACGATTTGAACGTCTTGGTGTCATGGGCTCTGCAGCAGCTGGAGGACTAGTGAAATCAGTACAAAAAGCAAATGATGACATATATTAAGAACATACAGAAGGAATAAAAACACGTTGGATAAGAGTTGGTTGATTTGAACAGATTTCTGGACATTAATTCATGATAATGCATAGGTGATTAGCAACCCTAGATGCCAGTAAGCATGGTCTGCAGTGAAACTGGTTAAATATGATGGCACCAACTGTCTCAAGTTTACACTAATTACTAATACATTATCGTCATAATAACGACCACCATGCTTTTGAATATATTTTCTAGTATGCCACATCTGACAGACACTGACAGGTAATTAATAAATGTAATGATCTTGACATAGATGACAATTCTGAGTTAGCTTTGGCTACTTGAGCTGGTAAAAACAACAACACTAAAGATGAGGCTCTTACCTCTTCTTCCTCCAGACTTGGTGCTGGCCCATGTAAAATCTCCTAGTATCCGCAACGTGACCCGACTTTTTCATGTTGTCTACAGGGAGTCTATGTACGTGTGACACTATGTATTCAGCTGATCTTTAAAGTGCCATGTTTACATCAGTTCATTAATTTCATGTTAAGCGGTGTTATGATTTACATGTATTTGTAGTGAATTCATGTTAAAGTAGTTGCATCATTTACCGCAAGTGTTAAAAAATACATATAATTTGAATGATATAATTTATTATTCACATGATTAAGAATACACTTCGATCGTGCCTGCCTACTTGCATCTACAGCAAATACAGCGTCCTTGCATGGCCAGTAACTGCATAACCAGCACGCCCAACACATGAAAGCAAAACCAGCAACACATGCTTCTGTTCCCAATTCATCAAATGCAAGACATTATAAAGCAACTTAGACTTCATTGTGGAATATGTAGTAGCACAAAACGAGGAAAACAAATCGGCGTGATATAAAGAATACATAAATACACGGAAAAGCCCACAGTCAATACATGCGAAAAAAGTCCAAATTTAAAAAGAACCGCCATTACGACGGCTGCCTGGCAACAAACCCGGAACTTGGTTCAACGCAAATGTGTTCCATCCGGGTACGACTGGAGCCGAGCGGAAGAGTCCCGCCTACTTAGCCCCGATTGGTTGTCTGTGTGTGGTGGGCGGTCCTCCGGGACAGGAATATTCCAGGAGGCGTGGGAACACGGGAGCGACGTCCTGGTGCTTTAAATCACATGCGGAACACGCAAGAAACAGCGAGTCCGTCACTGAAGTGAGAAAACCGAGGCAAAAAACTACCCGGAGTGAAACCCCAGCATCAGCGGCATTTCCCCGATTTACCTTGAACGAGCTCGATGCCACGGCAACGCACCTGTGACACTTTCTTAAAACAAAAAAAAGATGCATATCATGATACATGCACAGAACAGTTCATTCTGATCTGCGGATGCAACGAAGAACAGAATGTGTTGTGATTGTAAAGGACATATAGAATAAAGGTGAGTAAAAAAGTATTATTTCGGAGACGACTGTGTGCATATATATATATATATATATAACTTAAATTATTAGCCTATATCTATATATATATGTATGTATGTGTATGTATGTATGTATATGTACGTATATGCATATTGATTGATTCCAGATATTGGGAGATGATCCAGAGATTTTATTTCCAGTGTGGCGCAGGTGAGCAGTTATTTTTACAGTGATGTTTTAAGGAGGTAGAAACATTACACGGGAATATGTGTACTCATTAACAGCTACTGCATCGCCACTTAACGTGAGGGAGCTAGTTGTGCTGTCCTGGTGGAAGCCTGTCAGTCTTATACACAGTTGCGTAGTTGGAAATATGGATCACATATTGTCTAGCAATTAAGATATTTATTGCAGGGAATTTTACACTTCAATCAGTTTTTTTTTTTTTTTTAATACAGTTATGCATAAGTTGGTTTATTGCACGTAAAAGCCGATGTGGATGTCAGATATTACAAATTGTATTTCATTACAGCATTACGTGCATTTTGCAGCAGGGCGTAACGAGCACGTCTTTCTAGAGAGAAAAAAAAAAAGTTAATGGGATTTAACCGGCTCTCCTGTCTGCCTCACCGGTGTGATGTTTATGTCATCGATTGAAACACCGGGTTACTGTGATGTGCTGGTGTGTGGTGGAGGGACTGCGGGGGGCGACGGGAGTTTTGCGGCTTTTTGTATGTTTTTGTATTTTAATAAAACATTGAAAAAAAAATATATAGTCTTTTGTTAAATTCGTGTAATCTGTTTTTTCATGTAGTAGTAGCATCTACAGCTAAAACATTTTGTACAGAAGTCATATTTAAAAGGATACAGTATTGCTCTTTATATCATTAGTTTCAATGTACTAGGAGAACGGCTGTGTTTCCTTTTATGAAGAGTCAAGCTCATGTTTTATTTCTGTGTGCCCATCTCCGTCGCTTTTGCTCTGGTTGTGTCTGGGACAACACAGTTCCCGAGTCAGCAATTAATAATGGCTGGTAGGCGCAGGATGGTTTCATGACCTAAAAAGGCTTTCATTTCAAAGGCTTGTATTGGTTGAAATTGTATTTTTAGAATGTTTACTATAACGTCATAGTTATACTGTATTTGTGTATCAATAATGCTTGTCTCAATGTGTAATTGAAATGTATGACCATGTATAATAACTTTCAATTATGATGTGTAATCTGCCTACTTGTGAGCAGAGGTGTAGACTTGAGTCAAGTGACTTGGGACTCCAGTCAGAATTTTTGATACTTGGGACTTGACTTGAAAAAACTGAAATGACTTAGACTTGGCAATCACTGACTTGTGACTTGACTTGACTTACTGGTATTTTACTTGGCATGACTTGGAAAAAAGAAGCACACTTTTCTGATTTATGTTGTTTGTTATTGTACATTTTTTGTCATATTCAAATGGATGCACGGCAGTACACGGATGAATATGGCGCTAATTGTGTCAGGGCCTGTCATACTATGTGTCCTTGGGCACAGACTCTCACCAAAGACAATAGAGAGCTGAACTGGTGTTGTCACTTTGTAGGCACTAGGGTATGCAAATTAACTTCCAGTTCCTAATGCAAAAAGCCCATTCATTTTCCCCCCCATAAGGTCTCCGTTTCAACACAAGCTTAGGCCATATTATACATTTTGTTGTGGAAGTTACCCTCTTTCAATACATTTGGCCATTATAGGTCTTGAAGCACAAACTTACCGACGGCAAGGAAAAGCTAACAAAATGCTAACTTTTAGAAGAACGAGACTACAGTACAGGCGCATGCCTGTGATGTCTCCTCCACTAGCTAATGCATCCTTACTGTCCCAAGCACGATCACCTTGCTAGCTAAGCGGCAACTTTCTACATTCTAGCACAATTGGGTAGTGTTTGTTTTAGTAGTTAGCTAGCCAGTTATCTCTAAACGGAGTCATAAAATGCTAAAGTTGCTTACAATATGTATCAAAATGTATCCCCTGCCTCTCTTCTGGCCTATGAATAGGAAAACTCTGCCATCACTCTTTAGTGGGGCAGTGAGGGCATCAGCTGTACCAGCAACAAGTGCACCTATTGAGTGGGTTTGCAGCCATGGTGGACTAATTCTACGACCACATCGTGCACAGATGAGTGACAGGGTTCTGTCCAACTCGATATTTTGCAAGTGCAATCCTCTGTATTACAAGTACAATACTTCATTTATGCATGAAGACATCTAGCAACATGGTTGATGTTCTTCTATGTATGTTCAAAGTAAGGCTCAGTAGTAGGAGTGTGCATTTTCTGCTTTGGAACAAAAAGATCATATTTTGTCCTTGGATTTTGTCCCATAATTCACCAATATATATATATAGGGAACCTACTGTTTTTTTTTGTGTAGATCATAAGTGGTAATTAATTATTTAAGAGACTTGAAGCTCAAAATTGAAGACTTGAGAATTGACTTAATACTTAGATCAATGACTTGGGACTTACTTGAGACTTGCTTAATACTGACTTGGGACTTACTTGGACTTGCAAAATAATGACTTGTTGACACCTCTGTTTGTGAAGCATATAAATATATTGGTATTTCTCGTTCTCGTTCTCTCTAGACTGTGACAAGTCAAGATGGACAAGATCCTGGAAGCAGTGCTGATGTCCCCACACTCCAAAGCAGTGAAGCAGGGAATGGTGAAGCGGGTGACGGAGTCGGCTGCGCAGCCTCTCGACAGGGAGCAGTGCACGGCCATGTTCAACGTGGCCACCAAGCTGTTCCTGCTGGGAGAGTCCCAGTTCAAACGGGACGCAGGCAAGGAAGTGCTGGAAGCCTTCGCCCACCACCACCAGGGGGAATTTGAGGAATTCTTCAATGCCAGGTTTGTCCTCGACCTCCTGCAGCAGGGATACGTGCCTCTGGGGAAGAGAAGCCCTCAGATCTTCGACTACCTCCAGGTGGGCCTGCGCTATGTCGCGGAAAGCCCTTCCTCTGCAGACTTCTTCCACCTGCTGCAGATCGAGGTGCTGCGGATTATCTGCGAGCGGCCCGGCCCGGAACTGTGCGCCCGTCTCGCCAGACTGCTCAGCCGCTACCCTCAGAGCGTGCCCAGTGGGAACCTGCAGACCGTCTTCTGCCAGCAGCTCATACAGACCATCAAGCTGTTCCATTGTCAGTGCGACGCGGAAGATGACGTGGTCACCTTCCTGGAGCACGTGACCAAAACCAGCGGCATGCTGCAGAGCGTGTGGAGGACCAATGTGACCAGCATCCTGCCCTCCTTGAAGGAGCTCTTCATTGTCATCTCCTCTCCTGGAGGTGTGAGGGCCACGCAGGCAGGAGTAGTGATGGGGAATAGTAATGTCTGGCACATTGAAACACGATATACGAAATTAAAGTGATTCATAGACTTTAATTTTTACATTATACAAAAGTTGACTGTAAATGGAACACTTATCAAAATGTAATTGTGTAGTAATTCCTGCAGGATTTGGGTGGGCTGGGGAGGGGGTTGAGACTGATTTACCGTATTTGGGCATTTTCCTACTGATTTGGTTTGGGAAATTACTCACTTTTATATATACAGATTGCGTTGCGTCACACTATCAAGCTGAGCTGAAGGTTTTATGTTACCAACAGCAGCGTTTTTTCTTTTCCCACCAGAAGGGAGCATCGTTCCATCCAATGCGTTGGCCAGTGTGGTTCAGTTCGTGCCCCTGGAGATGATGGAGGGAGTGGTACGGAACCTCACAAATGAAAAGAACATATCTGACGCACAGATGCTGACGGCTCTCTGTAGGTAGGAGTGACACCAAAAATAGGTGTGGCTAAAAAATGCCCTGTTTCCACAATACGAGAGAAATGGCTTGTGTCCGTTTTCTCGAAAAGTGAGTAAATGCTTCTTAAATGTAAAGATTGATAATAATTATAATCATAATAGCAATGGGAAGTGACCTCCAGTGACACAAATTACAGTATCTCTTCATCCTATTAACCAGAGGAAAGCTCCTGAATTGCGTGAAATTATTCATATGCATTCAAAAAGCACCCAGCCTAACGAGTCAGCTTCAGTACAGCGTGTGCTGCCACCGTGGAAAGGGAATTGTGTAAATATCCACTTGAAGCAGCAGATTGTTTAACAGTAGGAAATGCTTCATTTAAGCCATTATGCAGTTTATTTTAAGAGCTTCTATATGTTCTTTAATTCTAGAATGATGGAATGGCTATCATGGCCATTCACCAAGAACACAGACAAGTGGATTATCAGTCTGATGAAAGGCGTGGCGGCAGTGAAAAGATTTGCGATCCTGATTGAAGTGACTCTCACAAAAATTGAGGAGGTTAGTGAACATTTCCCTCAATTTGACAATGATCTTGAATCTTTGTTTTGTTGTTCATTTACTTAGAATTCAACATTTCTGTGTTTTTTTTTTCTCTCCCTTTCTGTGTGGGTATTTTAAACATGATTTATTTTTCAAATGCATTCTGTATTACAACTATAGTAGATTGAAACATTTATGAAAGGGAGAATGATAATATAATTGTATTATGCTAAATATTGTTAGTAAGATTTTCTTCTTCTTTATTATCAATTGTTGTGCAGGTGTTTTCAAAGTTGTTCTACCCCATTGTGAGAGAGGGGGCCCTGTCTGTGCTGTCCTATTTGCTGCTCAGTTTTCAGCAGTCTCCTGAAGCATTTCACTTGGTAAGTCAAGGCCTAATATCTCATACAAAAGATGCATAACTAAATTTAGCTAAACTAACCCAAATGGACATGGTACTAAAAGAGGTAATATGATTTAAAGAATATGAAAAAAAAATATATAGTAGACTCTCAATTATCCACGCTAATGAAGTATAATTCACAATCGCAGATATTCCAAAAATATACATTGTCCACGGATCTCTATGCCAAAAATTAAGATAGGTATAAATTAAGTTTGAGTTAAGAAAATTGAGTTTGTTAATGAACAAAACAATTTGTTTTTGTAAGGAATGTATTGATCCATACAGACACACACTCAAAACAAACAGGTTGGAAAAATTTGGGATTTGGGGTTAAGTGAAAATCCATGAGTTATTAATTTATGTTAAAATCTCTTGTTAATCCACATAACACATAAATCGCACACTGATGATCAATATATGTAAACAATAATTATATATGGTTGAGAACTAAGACTTGCATGATAATCAATGCATTTTCTCTCTGAGGCTTGGTATAAGGCTGCCCCTTTCCAAAAAATACATATCTATCTATCTAAATATATGATACATAAGATACGTGCATTACCAGTAATGATTCGATGCAGAGAGCTCCGGGGATTTGGTGATTCGTTTTTGGCTGAAGGTGGTCATTATTCTCTTATGGACGATTCTCGATCGTGCTTGACAGTAAACCCACTTTGCTGTAAATGGAGTGGCACTTTACAGTGGTCTTTCTCCGGTTCCTCCTCTCAGCTGCTGCCTCAGATTCCCCAGCTGATCTCTGCTCTGTCTGCTGAGGAGTCGGACACCGCAAAGCATTGCCTGACACAGCTGCTGGAGTTAACACACTGCCTCCTGTTCCGGTTCCCTGGGTTTCCAGACCTCTACCAACCGGTCCTAGAACTCATAAAGGTCAGAGACAGAGAGAGCAAAAAATAGATTTTGTTGTTGTTAAAACATTTTATTGTGCCAGTAATGTAAAGATGAAACTGAGGTCTGAATTATCTATCCATTAAATCAAGGACTTTGGAACACATTGTACGTCAGAATATAAATTATATTAGTCTGATATTAAGAATGGGTTCCTACACCTTAGTTTCCTTATTCTCAGTTTGGTGTAATTTGATTGGCTGATTTTGACAAGATCAACTCTACAGTATTGCTTATTAGTTTTGTGATTTGGACTGTTATTTTACAGGAACATTTACAGGTAGATTGTTCAAGCTTGGCTATTAGCAAACCAACAAGCATGTATTTGTCCACTTGTGTCCACAAATATACACATATGGGTTAATCAGAAGCTAAAATCTTCACAAAATGAACTGTCCCATTCCAGGATCTTCCGGTCCCAAGTGAGGGGCGCATGAAGCTGCTGCTCAGCCAGAACGCCTGGGAACCTCAGAAGACTGACCAGGTTTCCTTCTGTCACAGACTTCGGCCCAAGTCCCAGACGGGGAAAACTGGGCTGGTCAACCTGGGAAACACCTGCTACATGAACAGTGTAATCCAGGCCCTCTTCATGGCCTCAGAGTAAGTAATTGTATCAGTCTGAGGTAGAAATGTATACTTATTATTATTATTTTGTCCAGTAGTTAATAGTGGAAGCTACAGTGGAGATTCATGGGAGCACGTCAATTCGTCCCTGACAATTCGTACTGGTGACAATTCATCCCTGCGATAATTCACCCCTCATCATTACACGTTCTCCACTTGAGCATTTGTAATGAGTGCATTCACTTATTGTAGAGCCATAGAACACAAATATGTGTTTATATAGTAGGCAGGCTATATAAATAAATATATAAATAAACACACACAACTATTTTGTATTATTTATTATAATGTATGTTTTTAATTGATACATTAATTTGAGACTATAACCCCAATAATTATATTTTATACAATTAATCATGACAGCTGGCAGTGATGGCTGAAGGCTACTTAAAATAGGTTTCAGTTTAAAGTTATATATTAGTTGGTGTAGTGTTTAAGGAACAGTACTGTGAATCTGGTGACATGGGTTCAATTCCTGATCAGTGTTTGTTATTTTCTTATGTGTACATTATTATTTTTTAAATGTATAATTTCCTGGAGTTAAACGGTATCAGAGTAGAACAAACAATTAGAAGGTGATTAATAAGGATTTTAAATTCTCCTAATTAGAATTGCATTTCAATAACACGGTTCAGGGAACATGAACGAATAGCAAATCAGACAGCAAGGCAAATTCACTCATTAATATCCAGTTAGAGTGGATCATTATTCGAATTCAGCCAAACTTCATGTAAGAGATCAATAACAATAAGGCATCCACATCTGCACTGAATTTAACGCTTACGTGAAAAAATAACAAATGAATAAATCAATTTGTCAGACTGACTATCCATATGTAAGCACTGTATTCTCAAAAGCCTTTTAATTGTTCGTTCTACTCTGATACCGTTTAACTCCAGGAAAGTATATATTTAAAAAATAATACTAGTAATTTACACACAAGAAAATAACAAGCACTGATCAGGAATTGAACCCAGGTCATCAGATTCACAATGTTATTCCTTAACCACTACACCAATTGATATACGACTTTCAAATCAAACCTATTTTAAGTAGCCTTCGGCCATCACTGCCAGCTGTCATGATTAATTGTATAAAAATTAATTATTGGGGTTATAGTCTCAAATTAATGTATCAATTAAAAACATACATTATAATAAATAATACAAAATAGTTATGTGTCTGTGTGTATTTATATATATATATATATATATAATATATATTATATAGCCTGCCTACTATATAAACACATATTTGTGTTCTATGGCTCTACAATAAGTGAATGCACTCATGGTTACAAATGCTCAAGTGGAGAACGTGTAATGATGGGGGACGAATTACCGCAGGGACGAATTGTCATGGACCCGATGATTCACACCTTATTATCTAGTGAAATGCAAAGATCTGACTGCAATATGAAAGACTAGGAAAGTTACAATGAATAGCTTCACCAAGGTAGTTAAAGAATTACAGAATGCCAGCACAACCCCCAGGAAGGAAAGCCTGTGGGGTTTTGTTATTTATGTTACTTCTGATGGAATATTTTTTTCCAAAGTCCCACTGCAATGCAGAATAGTAGTGGGCTAATATTGAAGATAACTGAGGTGTAAACCATCGGCATCTTAAAGCATTCATCTCAAATTAGGTGCTCAAATTAAATTTTATAGAACACCACCATCCTCTCGCAGCAGCCCCGTATCACCAGTTGGGGTTGCTAAGTTACAGATCTCTGTTGCCAATAGATAATTATCTCGACTTTGTGGCGTCTGACCAGACTGACTGACAGCAGTGTTATATTACTGCTAGTGGCGATGTCCACAGCACTTTCCTGATGTTTTAATTATCCCCTCCAGGTCACAGAGACAGAGAATTATCTGTACTTAATGTTTTCAAGATCAATGTTGCATTTACACAAAAACAACATAACATAAAATAGAATTAAATTGGATGCATGCACTTAAAAATGTATACATGCCTATAAACTTAAAATCTGCAGTTTAAAGATTCCTAGATTTTACATACATTAAGGAAGTTATATATTTATTTTTACACAGAGAGTGTTACCCTTAATCATTACGAACACTGAGCTCCATTTACAGGGTAAAGTAACAATGGGCCAGAAAATACTACAGTATTTGTACTGAATTATTTAAACAGAACACTGATGTTGGATGCTCTAGGCTGAAAGCAACTAATTACATTCAGTACTTAGTAGCAATTAGTCGTGTCATCTTCCTATTAGTCTTGTGTCAGTGCTGCAGTTGTTTTGTAATGAGATCCCCATCACCTTTCCACACATTACCATTTGACCAGCTTATTCATTTGAAAGAGTAAGTTGCTAAAATGCTTTTATTTTCACTCTTCCTTTGCCTTTGAAAACTGTCCTGTTAACCTTATATTCTCATAATACTTGCCTTTCATAACACTGTTTATCTGGTTTAAAATGAAACTGCATGCGTGAGAGATCTTCACAAAAGCTGCTGTCTTGTACCAATATAGTGCTCTCTGTGCTAGTTTCAGACACGCTGTCATGTCTTTAAAATACTGTGACCTTCTGCCTCTCATGGGGAAACTGCAGCAGCTCTTTGCTTTTCTGGAACACAGTCAGGTGAGCTTCTTGTAACCCAATACATGTTTAAAATTTAAATAAATACACTATACAGAGTTCAAAGCAAAAGCACTCTCGATAATCTACTGGCTGTAGTTTTTTAAAAGACTTACCTGAATTACCTGTACGCGGTGAAGGTAACTGCTGTAGATCAGTGGTGGTTCTAGACCATTTCAGCGGGGGGGGCCTGGCTGGAGCCAGTTGTAATATTAGGGGGGCCATCAGTTTCTCTGCGGTGCTGGAGTAGGGGGGTGTTTTGTCCACTATGCTGGGGGTGGGGGTGGGGGGGGTTGCTGACTGTGTTTTGTCTGCGGTGATAGTGGGGGGGTTGTGCTGACGGTGTTTTTTTAGCAGTGCCAGTTAGGGGGGCCATAGAGGGTGCCAAGCTTGCTGTCACAGGGGCACTGGCCCCCCCTGCCCCCCCCATACCCCCCCCCGCACCCCCCCTGCCCCCCCCTGGCCCCCCCTCAGAACCGCCCCTGCTCTAGATATGTGAATATTTTAATATTAAAATGCAGAATCCCTAAAGCAGATTTGCATGATATCTTCTGAACATGACTGAAATTTAAGAGACTAAAGAAATTAATGAATTTGGCCTTGATCTCAGGCTCAAATATTAGATTTTGAAATCAATTATACATTATTTCATGCAGGCAAATATGGTGATTGTCCCAAAAAATTGTGAAAAGTAGTTACTCAAGGTCACAAGATAGTAGGGAGTCCCATGAACTGTACCTTGAGGGCTTCAAAGCTGCGATATTGAACGATTGACCAGAAAATAATGTTAGCCCTGATATTCTTTTGCCTTAAATTGTGTCTCGGACAGAACAGCAACAGTGAAAATATTCAGACTGCAATTGAAATAAGAAACTCCAGGGTACATTTCATATTATCATTGTTTTGTATTTTCTCTTTTGGAAGCGTCCAGCCATTTCCCCAGATAGCTTCCTGGCAGCATCCATCCCAGCATGGTTTAACCCTGGATCTCAGCAGGACTGTTCAGAGTACCTCAAATACCTGCTGGACAGGTAAGCTAATATTGAGTTTTCCCAGTAGCCTCACTAAATCTATTTTGCCACATATGAATGTTTCCAAATCCATAGATCTCTGCACATAACCATCTACTCTTACCTGCAGACTCCACGAAGAAGAGAAGAGAGGCTCCCAGAAGACAAGGACTTCTTCGTCGGCCGCTGCAGCCGATGAAAAAGGGACTCTGATCAAGAGGATGTTCGGGGGGAAGATGGTGACTAGGATCCGGTGCCTTCGCTGCCACAATATCTCCCGCCGGGAGGAGGCCTTCACTGACCTGTCCTTGGCCCTGCCTCCACCCAATCACAGCCTGGAGAGGAGTTTCATCATCAGTCCATCTCAACCCATGGTAGAAACGATCGGTCCATCACGGCTGAGTCCTTCCAAAGCTCAGAGACAGACGTTTCCATCAGTCAGGAGCGACGGAAAGCACGAGGCATCCGAAGAACGTGGTGTCAGGATCGTTCCTGTGGAAACTGTGGGTCACACTGATAGAGCTGCGTCTCTCGATTCAAACAAAGGGCTTGACCACACTTTGTCTTCAGGCACCTCTGGAGAACAGACCAGAACTTCTGAAGCATCCCTTTCAGTTCCTGACCTGATCAATTTCTTTTTATCCCCTGAAATGTTGACTGGGGAGAACAAGTACCATTGCCAGAAGTGCTCCTCTTTGCAAAACGCTGAGAAGGTAGTAGAAGTGACATACGGGCCTCACTACCTCATCCTGACTCTGCTGAGGTTCTCCTTCGATCTACGGACCATGAGGAGAAAAAAGATCCTGGACAACGTGTCCATCCCGTTAGTTTTAAAGATCCCGGTGAGGGTCGCCTCAAGGGAACCAGAGTCAATCGGACCTGGAAACGTGGGTTCAGAGTCCAGCACGGAAGGCAGTGCATATGTCTCTATGACCTATGACCTGGGCAGTGTGGTAGTCCACTCGGGATTGTCGTCTGAGAGTGGACACTATTACTGCTACGCCAGGGAGTGTGACGGTGGGGCGTCTGAGAAACAGTCTGACAGGGACGCCGATGCACAAATGTCGGGCCCTCAGCGCACTAGTGAAAACCAGTGGTTCTTATTTAATGACACCTGGGTCTCCTTTTCCTCCTTTGAATCCGTGACCAATGTGACCACACACTTTCCCAAAGACACAGCCTATGTCATGTTCTACCGGCTGAGGCCTTCTCAACACGCAGAAGCAGAGAGAGAGTGCATTTTAGATGCTCATAAATTACATGGAGGGAAGTCACTTGATAAAGAGCTGAGTGAGGCAATTACGAAAGATAACACTCTGCATTTACAGGTAAGCCGGTGTCCTTTTGATATTTTTCCCATCTGTGTATTTCATCTGGTTGGATGCCTAGAAAATATCAATACTTCCTGATGTGGACCCAGTGTAGGAGCTTTTTAGTTTCTCTAAAGCAACAAGGCTAATAGTGATGGTGTAGAGTTTGTTACTAATAGCCACTGCCTACACTATGTCCTCTTAGAACCGGAGTTTAATCAAATCCTTCTCCAGATCAGATTAAGATTACCAGTTACCCATTTATAAAATTAAATAAATGACACTTTTATTAAAGAGCATTCAAAGAGGATGACAAACTTCCATGTTAATATTAAAATTGCTCTTTTTTTAGTCATAGTAACACAGAACTGACTGTGGAAATGCATTCTGGGGTGGCACATTGTTCTCCTTCGAGCATCTGTGTCATTCAGTTGCTGTTTATAAGGATGTTATGTAACAAAGCTGTATCTTCTAGGAACAGGAAAGAGAGGTGAGACACAGAGCATCTCTATCCCCTTCAACAGCCGAGCCGCCTATCTGGCTGAAGAGACCCAGAAGTCACAAGGAGAAAATCCAACACAAAAAGTAAACATTTCACTTGAGTTTCAGTCTTTTTGTACAGTGAGATACAATAGCTGAAAGTTAGAAGCTTTCATTCAGTTTAAGGATCTATTTATTTATTTGTATATTATTTTGATGCAAGAAATGCTTGCATATTATATTTCACATCTAATTGCCAGGCCACAATCAATCGCAATTAAAGGAGAGTCTATTATTCCATTTCAGCCACAGCATTATTTTCTTTTAGGCTTCCGCAATGGAAAAACTCATGTGATAAATATAAGTAACTTAGACTTGTTTTCACTGAAGGTGGGGTTGGTGTGAGGATTGTGGAAATTCAATGCCAGTGCTGTGATCCTGGGCTCTAGAGACTTCGTGGTGGGGCAGTGACCCATTCGTCAACTACTCTGGAGATATAGAGGACATTACTGGAATACAATACTGCAAACTGCTAAGAGTGCCTTTTCAGTAGACTGGTACATGGCGTGAGTAATTGCGAATTTTGTGCCTAGCTTACTACTGCTTTTAAACATTTATTTGCCATACATTTACTGTTAAACTATTTATACACACTTGCTAGTTATATGGCTTTAGCTACTGTTATTTATTACAGAGGAGACGTGGTTTCCTGTATATTATACAGATTTCAAAATAAACCTGCTATTTTGAAAAGAAACACAAAAGCACATTTAATCTCCTTCTTTGTGTGCTCTACCTCTACCTAGATGTGTGTGTCTGTTGGAAAGGGTGTTTTCAAAGATCCCAATTAAAGCCTGTTTAGTGCATTTTATATTTTTACATCATTTTACAAAGACAATGAAGTGAAAACACATCTTGCTGAAGTGAAGAAACTCAAAAAATAATGATCAACTTAATAATTTATTGTTTATTTATGTCCACATTTTTTTTTGTCTTGAATAATACAGGAATAACAAGTAAGCAAATGTGTATCCCAAGTGTACCATATTTTACCATGGTAACATTCTTGCATATTGCTTCACAAAACCAAGACACAGAGCATAAATTAATGTTAGTAGAGGTGTTTTTTGTTGTTGTATCTTTCTTTATTTCTGCAAAAACACTTAATAAATTAATAAATTAACCAACTATCCACAACTGGATAAAAATGCTTTACAGCAGTAATAATAAAAAATGTACACCACTCAAATAACACATTTTAGTAAAACATTTTGAAGCACAGACTATGTAAGTCTTCCTGCTTAGACATTTACAAATCGTACTTTACAATGCTACATGTCACAATCCATCTGGACACACGTTTCATTCTCACAGAACCATCCTCTCATGACAGATTACATCTTAGTTGTATCACTCTCTATAGGCATAAAACAACCTAATTATTATACATTTATTTATGGGGAAACAATACCACTCATCCATTACACATTCATCAGTTGGTGAAATGCACTTGCATTATTTGATCCACTGTAGCCCTCACCCTCATCACTACTGATTTGCAGTACCTATACAGTTTGAGTTGTCAAAATACATTTTCAAGTCAAAATTAATGTTATTTTGTGTAACCTATGACAGGATAGACAATATTTAGAACATTTTAGACTCTGCAACAACAGTACATTCCTAACCAATGTAGTCGATTATATTTGATTAAATCTACTGTTACTGTTTAGGTAGCATTGTAGTTCACAGTGATAGTGTTCTTGCCATTTAGGTGAATCAGTGACGAATCGAGACATGCATTTATCCTGTGGATTAGCTAGGACACGGTAACATTTCATGTAAGACAGTTTGTGTAACAGTTAAAATACCTACTATACTGTTTGGAAATTACAAAGAACGAAACGTGAAATGAGCTGCAAAGCCTCTGAATCCAAGAGGAAGCACTTCAAAATCAGACTGTAACAATCTAATTTTCTGGCCCTCCCAAAAGAAAACAACCAAAAAACATTTTGATTTTAATACTTTTTCAATAGTGTATAGTTCTTGTTTTTACTAATTTAGGCTTTTCCGATTTAACTGACAATCATTTACACCTTTAGTGCATTGGATGAGCTAGTTTATAAGCCAGATCTTTGGTGAGTAAAAGTGACAAAAAGGAATAAACAGGAATAAATCAGCCAAACAAGTTAATCAAACAGTGAACATATCAATTTAAGTACAAGGTCATGATAAACCATTATGATTTTTTTTTTTCCCCCACATTTAAATTATACAAACAAAATATTAAATTAAGTATCCGTTAGTGGTCCCAGCCCACTTAGAAATCTCAGACCTGATTCAGATTAATATCAGTGCTGCAATACATCCCCAAATAAAGGACTCTAATGGAAACTATTATTGCTATTATTTCCTGGTTAAATAAGCAATGGCTGAGTTTCCAATTTAAACAAAAAGAGATGCACAGTTCAGTATGGTCCGTGCATTGAGAAAAGCCATTTATGTTTTGTAAGACTCGATCCACATATCAATAGTTATCGACTTGTTTTCAATGGGCTTCCGGCACTATAGTGTTCTCACATTCTGAGTGCTGAGGATTATATTTCCAACCGACAACCCAGACTCATTTTCCTGGTCGCTAATAATGCTGGAAACACAGCTTCCCTAAACCAGCATCGCTGTTTCTGTTGTCATCATACACCTGTGTGCTGGAAACTTTAAACATTATTTTTTATTATTCCTACAATGAGTCATGTCTGTCTTTATGGGATAGTGTGAACATGTCAATGTTTCTCAGATACTAAATCACAGATTCAGTATGTTATGTAAAGTTTAGGTGTAGTCTTTTTTGTGTCTGGTTTGATTCTTATTTGACAAACATTTCTGTACTGCATTATGGGACAGTACTGGGCAAGGTACAGAAAAAAGGCAATTGCATGCAAATAGAAATGTTACACTTTCTGTTCAAAGTATTTTTTTTCCCCATCAACGTCATTTATCTTCTGAAGATGCTGATGATGTCTATTTCAGTTACCTCACACGAGTTGTTACTATTAGGCGGGAAGCTCACTACATTCATCAAGAGTTTAATAGCACTGCACTGGTAGAAATAAATGGTGAATGAAATACAACTACAAAATGAAGAATGACTGATTTGGATACAAATGTAAATAAGACTAATAAAATGTGACATGAGATTGTTTACTGGAATTTTACTGTAAACCTTTTTCTAATTAAATGAGTAAATAACTGAAAAGATCAGTGCATCAATTTCAACATGTATGGTTTTCTTTTTCTTTCTTTTCTTTCTTTCTTGTAATTTAGATTTAATATATTAGTCTGTGAAGGGTCACCATCCTGTTGAAAAACAAAATCATTCACCCACAATTCATCTCTTGAGGTGTAAAGTAATCCAAAACATTTCCGCCTCCATATTTTCCTGGAGGCCCTATTTTGTTGGCAACGTTATCAAGTATCCCTCCTAGTTTTTTCTTACATGCAACTCTGCATCTTCTCTCTGAGGTCTCTTTACTGTTTCCCTTGATATGGAAAGATTTTATGTGGATTTAAATTCTGCAGCAACCTGAGAACTGCTCAGGAAAGGATCAGCCGTAGACCTTCGAACAGGCAGTCTTTCAGTTTTCCATTTCCTGTCTCTCTATATCTACCGATTTGTTGTGTATCTGTTGATTATAGTGTGCACACTATAAGGTAAAACCTTTCTAGCAAACATCACCCTGGGTAAGAGCATCAGCTAATAATCATTCCTCTCTTTGTAAAGCGTATTTTGGATACATCATCATTATAAAACACAAACAGTCCTATGGAATAAACCATTAATTGCAGTTACTAATGTAAAGATGTATTCACTGTTCTGTTCTGTTTTCAAATGGATATTAAACCTTTGCATAACCCAATGGTTTCATTCTAGTCTTCCCTGCTTATTTATCGCAGTTGTATTTCCAGGTGAGCCCATTCTTTTGACCTGTGTATTTTAAATGATTCTACTGTGATTTGGTTTATTGGGCAACATATATTGCTAATATATATAAAAAAAATATATATAAAAAAAGGGTACTGCTTTCATCACATCACATACAAATTATATTCATAAGGTCTGTGTGAATTAAATCTGAAAAGTGCAACACAGTTACCGTAAACAATTGCATTATTTAAAACTGAATTATATATTCCGTCCAAATGAACAAAAATCTATATTTTTGTATTTTATTTGCAACAAACCTCAGTACTTAAAAAAACTAAACAAATTGTAATATGCACATTAATTTAACATAAATAATGCCATGGCTGACGGCATTAAATCCTTTATATATATATATATATATATATATATATTATATATACACACATATACATATATATATATACATACATATATATATACATACATACATACATACATACATATGACATAAAAAAAAGTGTGCGCCAAATAACACCAGGCCCAAGCACACCCCCCCCAATTCAAAGCACTATTGCTTGCATCTGTTATCAGTTGTCTGATACTGTTATAGTGGTGTTAATGCAGGGAACTTTCCATTTGAAGAGCACTGTAAATGTCTCAGTCACTGCTGCTCCAATTAATTTGATCAGTCAGATAATCCTCCAGCCATCTGTGCTGTTGTGACGAAAATCATAACCATCACTCATCACAAATCTATTTGCATTATAGTCTGTTCAGAATACCACTGTAAATCAATGGAAAATTATCTTTACACAAAACTATGATATTTTTCATTGATCTTATTTCTAAATGAGATGTCTCAGTAGATAGTGTTTAATTGCTGAATTAATTGCCTTTTTCCTCCTTTGGGTAATTTGTTTCTAGGGATCATTTTTTTTACTGCAACCTTATGGTGCAGGTGTTTACAAGCAATAAGCAATAGTGCCCTTAGTGGGTAAATGCCACTCCAAAAAGGATAATCAATCTTTCCTGACTGTCTGTGGCTTCAAATCACTTGAAATGACTTAATCACATGAATAAGGATTTTTTTCCCCTTTTTAGACATGAATTACATACTTATCACAAAAACAAATGCATGAATTAAGAATTCAGCTTGACATTCGAAAGGAAAAAAGTGTTTTGTGGGATACTTGTTAAAGCTATATAGAATTGACCTGCATTGTGTGATTCTCGTTCAGCATGGAGTGATGAAGCCTCTTTTTCTTTTCCTGTGTGGTAGGTCAGCTTTAACTGTTTTCAATCAGATTTGATAGCATGCTGCCCCTGGCCTGAGTGTGTCTTGTAATTAAAATCAATGCCTTTTATTTCTCCGATTTATTTTAAAAGCTGACATCATAACAAAAGCAATAATATGGCGTTCATTCCACTCTGTATATATATATATTTCCAATTGTAATGCAAACTGTAACCTTGGAAACTGACAGCTGACATTTGCATTGCAGTTTGTTTTCGTCTGCTGTGTTAAATATTCATAACAAAACAATGCATACAGTATATAGACTAGTTTTCAAAAGGCAAAAAGTGTTGTTTCAAAGGCATACCTTTCATTCACCTAGACTGTAATCGGCTGTTTTATTTGAGGAAGATGGGAGATGTTGCTTTAGTCACCAATGAGAAAAAGCGTTTGGTAAAGCTTCTGCTAGATCTGCTTTAATAAAGTAAAGGATCGAACAGCTTTTTGTCTTTTTTTTTTCCATATGCATCCTGTACAATTAGAATTGGCAACACGAGGGTGAGGTGAGGACATGGTGTGGTTTTCCTGCGACAGCTGAAGCCATACACTATCTATCAGTTTCTCTGAGGTTTACTGTCATGACTTGACCCCCTTGGCTGGTTCTGTGGACTGGCGGACATCTGTCCATTCCTGCATGGTGTTCTGCAGTGCTTGCGTCTTCTCCTTATCCACCTGCACATAGTCCACTTTCTCGTCTGAGTTGGCAGAGGACGTGGAGGGCTTTATGAAGCGAGACAGAACGAGAATGAATAAAACAATGATTATACTCTCATAAAGCAATAGGTACAAAGTATTGTTAGGGTTGGCCGGCTTTCCATTTGAGCTTTCTATTCACGTTGAAATGTTCCCAGACTCATACACACTTCTAGGAGGTCACACTTTCATCCATACTTCATTCATCCTTAGGAAATACACAGTTTAATTTTAAGAGGTAACGCAACTACCTTTCTGTGTGGGCTTGGGGAACTTGGCTGAAAGTCCAGGGCCAGGTAGTCGACATTCCCACATTTTCTGGGTGCTGGACTGCTTGTGCCGCTCACTGCAGGCGAGGTAGACACTGGGTTTTGCTGGTAAACAAACGAAGAAAACGAGGGTTAGTGTCAGGAACGAACATGGCTCTCTGCAAGGATCCACGGCCGGAGAAGTACACGCCCATGGTAGGAAAGCTCTCTGCAGCCGGCAGTTAAAGTGGATCATAAGACTCTGATGAAATGCTCACATTGTGGTAAAAATAGATAATTTTCTTCGTCCCAAAAAAGCTCAAACTATATCAAGGCAATTTAATTTTGTATGCGTGTTCATGATCTGGCACGAGGTGGGTTTTGAAAACAACTGCAAAGGTCACAGCTCTATATTTTGTACCATTGCAACATAGTTTTCTTCACTGTCGGCCGAATCCGTGCTGGTGATGCTCTGCGTGGAAATGGGTCGACAGTGCTGTGAGGAGATGGAGTTCATCACCGGCCTGTAACAAAACACAGAACCGTCACTCTCTCACGACAACCCCCTGCCTGCGCTTCTCACTGGTCAAATGCTTAGTGGTTGGAAGGAAGAGAACTATCATGATACCTACACAGGTCTGGACCAGGACATGGTGACTGGGGATTTGAATGGGAGCTCGTCAATAATAGCATTGTTCCTCAAGTCCAGTGGTGTTGGCTTTGCTAAAAACACACAAACAAAAAACATCTGTTAACTGGAAACACATCTCAGGACCCGAAAACAAGGAAACAAACATGTAAAGCCTCTCAAAATATGACACAGTTCTACATATCGCACACATAGTCTAAATCAGTGTTTGTTACCACTCTGTGTCTTTTCAGTTCTCTAAATGCTAAGGTTGAGCGACTGACAGTTGTGGACAAGCACTCACACATCCTGTCAGGTTTCAGGTTGCGGTTGACAGGAGGGGGTGTGACGTCACTGAGCCGCCCTGGCCGGTGGCACAGGGAGGCGGTGCTGCCTTTCCGGGTGGGGAGGGTGGCAGAGAACCCTGGGAAATCAAAGTGGTGCGGCCCGGGGCTCATGGGAATGTAGACGTTCTGGGAGCTGTTTGCCAGGGAGGGATTGAAGGGTGAGGAGGAGGAGCCCGGGTTCATCGGCACGTAATTGTCTTCCGAGTCACCGCTGTCCGACCGAGCCACCGGCGGTTTAGTTCTCTGTAACACAACCAAGGCCCAGCACTGTGTTAACACTAGTAATTGAAGAATCCCACAGCACAGAACAGTTTAATTACAATCTGCAGGCCATTACAATTAAAACCGAGGCAGTGGATTGCATAAAAGCTGCAAAAAAACACTAAGCACTGCGGGGTGGTATTATTTGTAGGTCATCTGAAACAATCTCTCAAAATGATCTGTGGGAGGAAGCAGGGACTTACGAGGTAAGAACTGAAGCCGTCGTTGACAGATTCCACAGACTGGCCATTGTTGCTGAGGCAGATTTGCCTGTGGTGGTCGTTTGTCTCGAAGGACGAGCCTGTGAAGGAGATAGAGAACAATGGAGGACTGTAGAAGAACCATGGCTGAACTGCAATGCAAATTTACCAGTCTCTTCCAGTAATTATGTGGTTGGTCAAAGTTTTTTATTACGTGCTGCTCATGTCAATAAAGGAGAGAAATAAAAGACAAGCAGAACGGGACCAATTTTCACTCCAGAAAGTGCAGGTGGAATGAAGCGAAGCCTGCTTTTAACACTCTATGATTTTGATTCATGAAGGCCGGATCCAGAGAATTGCTTTTTCTGCTGTCGGGTTAGCAGCTGAGGTCCTGGCTTCACACTGAGAAACTGAAGTCTGGCCCATCTAGGCCTGCCTGGATCACGACTGATCAAATCAGGAAGGCTGGACCTGAGAGCAGGATGTTTGGCCTCTTGCTCTGTTCATCCGCCCGGAACAAGCACCCTGAAGCACCGTGTGGCTTGACTTTCATTACCCTCCAAACCCCAACCAAGCTAGACTGCCCTTTTGATTTTGATCCAGGGCAAGTATGGGTAGAAAGAGGTTATTCTGTAACAGTGATATGATTTGTTATTATTAATATTGTTCTAGCTTCGGTTTTGAAATGTACTACCCACCATTCTTAGAGAAAGCATGAGAGAGGATGGGACACAGTGACTAACTGTGGACTTTCACAGAATATTTGAACAAATATTTCACATTCAGTTCCTAAGTGAGCAGATCCCTGGGTAAAATACATGCTTATTTATATATGTAACTTTTTCCAATGAAAAAAAGTTTATTTGCCATTAGAGCCATAGCTTTATTTTCTCTCCCTTATCCCTGTTAACTTTCTTGCCTATGAAATAACACTGCATGTACCAGCGATCCTCGTTTCTGATTGGATTAGGATTTAAGTGTCACTGGGAAAAATAAAAATAAACTATATTAGCACAGAAAATGGTTTCTAACTAGTGCCATATTAATAAGTTGTGTTGTGACAGTATAGACTTGTAGGAGGGTTGGAAAAAGTCAGGTACCTCTGTGTAGCCTGATATTCTCCACAGCTGGCAGGGTGTTCCTCCGGGGGGTGGCGGACACTGTGGCTGCCTCTCCATTGTGCGCCCCCAGTGAATTGGGACTGCCCCACTTGAGCTCCGAGCCATGACTGGGTTTGGGGGGCCGGGGTGGCGGTATGGCAGGGGACTCTGAGCCTGCGGGCGCCACGGCATTGTGGTTCTTGTCAAAAGTACGGGGGGTCTGGTAGAAGGAGCCCGGTGACGTGGGGGGGTCGTGGTTGTCGGGGGGGCGGTCGTTTAGCTGCCCGGCGGGGGCATTGTTCGGGGTCTTGAAAGAGTACACCTCCTCAGTCTCCAGCTCCAGCTCGGTCAGACTGCCGTGCACGTGGCCCTCCGAGCCATAACCCCGGGGCAGGTCGTAAGAGCTTTCCCGAGGAGAGTCCCCCAGGGAAGACTGGTGCTTGCCGGGCTTGGGCAGGCTGTAGAAGCCATGCAGCTGGGCACCCATCCCGCTGAGGCAGTGGCTGAAGCCGTGCGAGAGTTTCTGCACCGCTGAGTCGCTGCCCACCAACAGGGTGCTCCTCGTACACTGGGAGAAACTGGCACTCCTGAAAACAGACACAACCTGTGATGCTCTCCCACGGCAAGGTGACACTAACACATACAGGCATCTCTCACTTATTAAACGGCATCAAACTTGTCTTTCCATGATGGAGACATATCTACCATTAAATACAACTTCTCATAAACAAAGTGTGATTATATTTATCAACTATTTTTGAACAGGTTCCTGTCAATGTATCTTTAGAGTGTAGTACCGTCAGCTCAGTATCTGCTGTACACAACTCTGGATCCATTTCAATCCCACAATACACAGTCTGTTTGGAAGTTCAAGCGCAGATTGGTTAAGTTTGCGGTATTTAGGCTACAGGACACTGTATTTGCTAAGCAAAGTGTGTTAATCCCATTACTGTTCACCAAACAAAGCGAGTGTAAGAAAAACATACATCTAAATTCACCACGTGGAATTGATGGGACCATCTGTTTGTAATGATCCCCATGCTTTGGTTTTGGTGTATTCAGAATCCGAGTTGAAACTCAATATCTTCCCAAGGGGACTACAACAGCCACATTATGGTTTAATTAAAGAGGTGCTTAGTGTGTGGAGAAATACCAACTCATCATGTCCTTTAAATTTGTGTAAATACATAAACACGGTATATTGAGAAATAAATAACCTTACATATCTCCCAGATATAATTTTCTGTCATTAACATAATTGTCAGTAATTCCAAATTGTATGTTTACTTCAGGTCTGGTTTCTTAAATTATATCCTGCTTCTAGCTGTATAAACCAGGAATTCGGAACAGTTTTCTAGAGAATTCAAAATTCAAATGTATAGTGATGATACTGGTAGTCAATCTAAGGGTATGCAAAACATTGTTCTTCCACAGAACTGAATATGACAATTCTTGGAAAACAACATGCTTATGGTTTTCCAGAAATCAATTAATCAGACCACACCTAATCTCTGTTGTAATAAAGTGTTAATGCACATTTGTGCCACAAGGAGGCAGCAGACACAGAGATTTCAGTTCCAAGCAATGCAAATATGTGTCATATACACATATTATACTGCCTAGTACCCAAACTACAAACACCTCACATCTGAAAGTTTTGGTTAACTCCTTAGGATTTATGTTACACCTATAATGTTTTTTATGTGCTATAGCTACTTTGATCTTTCTATGATCTTGATTATTGTTTTTTAAAAAAATTGACCATTGATGCCTAATCCAAACGAATTTAATCAGCGTTACCATAACAATACGTATTACTGGCATCCACAAGGCAATACTGACTGTACTGAGCCAAGTATGGGATTAAGATTAAGCTAAACCACCCAAAACAGATAAAACTGCAACCAGACAGAGGTAACTGGTTATCATAGCATCTATCCTGGCATTGTGCTGAAGTAAAATGCAAGCACTAGTGAATTATAACAGCAGAATGAGAAGAAACATTTTGTTTTCCACATTTGTCTATATATGAGATACTGGAGATAAAGTCTAGATACAAGCTAGTCTATTTCACTTTCCCACAGCAATCATTTTGGCCTGTGTCCAGACACAGCAGATAGTGTTTGTGTTATGGTTGTTTTATTATTGTTTGTTTTTCTTCATAAAACAAACTCTACTTGGAGCCCTGCTTTATAGCATAACTGCACAGATTTACTTTATGTGGCAAATTATGTGTCATATGATGAGCTGATAGTGGGTTCTGTACCAAAGGCAGTCTATCCCACATTTTCAGTTTATTCCCCAAAAGATTCTTCACAATGGTGGACCCAGACTATAATATTAATATCTGTAACTTGTGTAAGACCATTTGTACTGATTTTTGATGTGCACTTAAAGTCTTACCTCTGTGAGAATACAGGCTTAATCTTTGTCAAGGCTTTCACATTTAAAACACTGACATACTTGCTGAGTTATAGTGAAACAGCCAGGATTGTAAAAGGTTTTAAAAGATTCGGAGCTACATGTCTCATTGTTAGAACCATTAAAGGTAAAGACATGGACAAAAGCGTGTACATCCTTTCTAACTAATATCTTTTTAAACTTTCCATCTCCAAAAGCACGGGATTGTAACTTTCTCATAGCACACAAATGATTCTATTTAATATTTTGTGGCCGAGATTTCATCTGCGTGTGTGAAGGTCTGTTTGTTTATACGGCTCCTTTAAAAGGCATTAAACAGCTCATTAAATTAGATTCAATGTCCTATACGGTGTAACCAAAGACGTTCATTTCAAGAATACAACTCAAGACAGCAGGAAAATGTTTCTCTATGTATAACTCGTGAACAATACCTTAGGGCTTTAATAAATTTCCACTTACTATAAGAATCTATTACATATATGCCCTTCCTCTTGTAATTCCCAAGTGAGGTAATGTTCATATTTTAAAGTCAATAGAAGAGTTATGCTTCTCCGTGACCCTCTAACAATAACTCACAGTAAAGGGCAGACTTGTAGAAAAGGTACTGCCATTGGTTAATGGGATGTGAACAGGCTTTACTCACTGGCTTGGGACAAGTGCAGAACTGTCAAACTGTCAACCACAGGTATAGCTCGTCCTGTGATATATGTTTTAATATTGTTAGTTTGTCTTTATTAAAAAAAGAGGGTCACACTACCTTTGCGTTTATTGAGTTTCAAGACTGCAAGCAGCTGAACAACCCAAGATAGCACAGAAGTCATGGTCATAATCTTAATCATAACCTTTTGAAATCTAGGGCTACTGGGTATACCTCTACAGACTAAGATGCCCTGGTTCTTACCTGGTGCTGTCCGTCTTCCTACTCATACACTGGTGAAGGAACAGGTAGTCCTGGGGGGCACTGGTGGACAGCGAGTTGTGGCTGTGGCGCACTGGCATGTCAAAGGTAAAGAGCATTGGTTGACTGGAGTGCGTGGGGGCAGAAGACTTGCGCTCCCCAATCAGAGGAGCGATGGAGCCAGTCAGGTCTGCAGGCATGGAGCGAGGGGTGTGGCTGCTCGACACCATGGATCGTCCAGCATCTGTCCAGAAACCCAAAAACAAAATCGTTTTTAATCCAGTCAGCACGGGAAACAAAGACTTTTCAAACTACTGAATACTGAATTGTACAGAACATTTCACTGGCATATGGCACATCATAGGTGTCTTAATTACCTTGAAGGCATACATTAAAAGATATACAAGGACAGCAGCCAAACCAATGTAGAAATTTGTAAGATTTGTATGAAAAACAATCAAACAATAAAACAAAACGAAGTCAACAAGCTGTCTGGAATGTGTTTTAGACATTTCCCGCCAAGATCAATGGAGTCAAAGGGCAGAGAAATCCAATTCTGGGTTTTAAACTACAGCAGCAACCCAGACTAAGGTTCAATAGCTTTCAGTCTACCCTCTTAGCTCAATCAATTGGGACAAAACATCCCTGGGATCAATGCAGCATCTTGGAAGACATATAAAGATAATTCACACATTTTGAGTTACAGATGACTGAACATTCGGGATTGAATGTTTTCACCCTGCCATCACATAACTAACCCTTTTGTACTTTGTTAAATTAATACCGCACCTCTCGCAATTAGAAACCCATACTTCATTCCTGATTGTTGTACAAAACATTCCTAACACATGTATATCTAAATCTATCAACCTATCTGTCTATCTACCAATCCATCCCTCCCTCCATTGGTGTGTTGATACAGAAGACATTTATTGAGATAAATACCTTTCACGACTTTAATAGCTTTGTGAGAAAGAAAGATAATAAGACCTTTCTACTGACGTGACAGACAATGGAAAAAGCACTAAGACTAATGAGGAATAACGCTTGTTTATTTCCCATCACTTCTGATCGGTCTACTGTGGGTCTATACATTATAGTCAAGCCTGACTGAAACAGGCCGAGAAGGCGAATGGCACAATAAAACAGTGTGCACTAAAACTCCCGTTCCTCACGAGCTGGGGTGGGAAAACGCACAGCCCCCAAACAAACTCTCTGCAACATGCTGGAAAGAACAGTGTGGGTGGCTGGAAAGTCTGAATTTCGATCATCCTTCAACATTTAATGTTTTTGGCCAAAACAAATATTGCAGCTTCTGCCATAATGATGAATCTTAACACGATCCTCTGGTTTCGTCCATGATAACAGACAACGTTGTCAAGTGAAATCAAGCGGATCAGTTGCTTGGACAGTTCACACCTTTGTTACCAGTATTCCCGACAGCATTGGAAGCTTAGTAGAAGTCATGCTAACTGGCAATAGTTCAGTTCCGAGGTCAGTTGGCAGCAGTCTGCTTTACAGAACATAAAAATGAAAACCATGATCACAGAACACTCCAACCCAAGGAGGTCTGACAAATTAGGTCTCCGCCCCCCTAAGGCTGGGAGGCTTGTGCTGTTGGGATTACCCTGTATGCCCTCTGGGGCGGAGAGAGTGAATGAGAGGAGTGTCGGCAGCAGTATAGCTCATTTCAGAGGACGTTGTTTAGCATGAAAAGCTCTTTGAACTGGGCTAAATTATTCTATTGTTATCCGTGTCTGCTGCTCCCAGGGCTAAAGCTACACTGCTGACACTCTCTGCAGAAGGCCAGTAAAAGCTCTCATCTCCCTAGGCGAGCTCAATCCACTGTCAGACATATTGATTTGAGGAAAAAAAAAAAAAATTACCATCGCACTCCCCTGGTTCTGAGCAGAGCGCGGGGAAAGCATTAGCCCTGCCTGCTGAAACCGATCTGCTTCATTAGGCTGGAGAATGCATTCTCTTGTGGTCGCAGAGCACACCTCCACGAGGCTGGGGAGATCTCTTCGACATTAGCATGGGTCTCAACCATGGGGGGGGGCTGTGGAATGCTTTCAATTAATGGACTCTTCTCTCTCAAGCCCCATCGTCAAACAACATTACGGTGGAACAGAGCGAAGGAGAGCAGCTATCATGTCTCGCCACTGACGCTAATGGGATAAATGATCAATCTTGTGATGGTGAAGCAATTTATACAGCGCAACAGAGCCACAGTGCTTTTTGTTTAGAAAATAACAGCAACAGAGTCCTCCTGCAACCAGTGTAATAGCAAGCCCTGTTTACAACTGACATCACAATGGAGTTTGGATGAACATAATTTACATATATTCAAATTATGTTTTTTGTCTTTCGTCATGTTCATGCACATATAAACACACATTGTCAAATATATAAATATATATAGAGACATACAAAGACATATATAGAGAGAGATAGTGACGCTTAATTAGAATGCTTGCATTCATGAAAGAGCTGATTGGTTGATAGGAACAAATGGTATAATTATACAGTTATACAGTTCAGTATGTCCCAAAATGCTTTAACAGCAATCTAATCACAAAACAAAAAGGACTTAGGATTGCAAAATTAGCTCTAGGAACATGATTGTGCACAAAGCACAAAGGATGATCCAAATAAATAAAGCGTATTATATTTGTAGTTGTTAAAAAGCAAAATGTTATAACATATTTTGAGTGTGCTACTCATGACCATAATATGAAATAATACAGATTTTTGGGGTACATTTATTTCCCAATTTAGTTTTATACGATACAACTGAAATCACTCACCAACAGCTTAATAGTTTACACATGATATATATATAAAATTAATATATTATAAATAAATTAACTAAATTCAGAGGTTTAAAATGTACTAGATTAGAATTGTTTTAATTGATAAAATGTTTGGTGAACAAGTTGGGATTTGTCCTATATTTTCCCTCTTAAGGTTTAATATTTTTGCATGAATACAAAAAGTAGTTATGCAAATACTTAATTTCCATAAGTTATTAAAAAAAAAAAGGAATTCCATCGATATTTTTGTGTGTTGAAGCCTTGGTTCCTCCATGCTGTATAAGGTACCCTTGGGCATCGGTAACAGACAGAGGCTTCCCCATTAGGTGCAGTTAGGCCTGAGCATTAACTTAAAATAGGATTCTTTATTACTGGCTTCTACCAGACAGACATCTTTTCCCTGGTGCATCTGGGCTAACTTTCTCAAAATCTAAAGTGAGTCCCATTTGGGACATATGGATCAATTTATGTTCATGTTCTTTTAAAGCGAATTTACGTAAATTCAAAAGACATGAATGGATGAGTTTATCTTGTGAAACTGTCAAGGGGAATCCTGGAGGTCCGAACGAAACGTTTACAAACCATAGCCTGGATCAAAACGTAAACCTAATTTCATCACTTAAGTTCATTTTAATGCTAAATATAGCTAAATTAAATCAAGAGCATACATTAAACAGACTACTTATAAGACCACCCCTACCTTCATCTGTAGCTATAAATGAAACCTATGATTTGTATGAAATTGTACTTGATAAAAATGAAGTATAAGTATTTCAATGTAGTAAAGAGAGACTGTATAAACCATAGCCTTTTATATCAGTAGCTGCCCCACTGGAGTGTCCATGGGGGAGATCATAAATATATATACGGTATACGGTACTGGAGTATATCATTAAGTCATCGTCTCTTGTCGATTTATAAAGTTTTGGGTGTGCCACAGAATTTTGGAAAAGAGACAGATGAGAAAAATACACTGTTACATAAATAAATACATTATTCCCACCAGAATTACACAATGCTGAGCTCCAGGACACACTCGGTTTCGTATCTTTGTGTGAATGTTTACATGGGTAGCGTGGGCGTATTGGTATGTTGCACCACACTATGTTACATAGGTGTGACTTTGGCTTGGAAAGGTTGGGGACACAGGAGTACAGCACTCTGTTTAATAATGCTGCGCAGCCAAACAGAAATGTTCCAAGGGTTCTAATCTGTCATTTTTAATTACGGTCGTACCCTAAGAAAAGAGCCGTGATGTGAGGTGGAGTGGGACTGGAGCCAGCGAACTCTCCATCATATTAGTCACCCTGCCCGCTCAATGGAAAGGGTATTAGGTACCAATACATAAGGGATATGCAATATTAATTTAATTCAGAAGGCTAATTAGTTAAGAAAGGCAGAACTGCCAAGATGGTAAATGGACGGGAAGTACAACCATTTTAAAGACTCCAGGAAAAATTATCTTTCCACCAATTTTTCATTTTTGCGTTAATTTCTAATATGAATGATGAAGAAAAGGAATGTGCTAAAAAAGGATCAATCAAAGACAATCTGTCTGGGAAGAACCACCTAGGATTCATTTCAGGTACGAGGAGACTTACGTCAACAGTCAGGTCTAATCTGGTGTTCATGTCCATTGACAGGAAACTGTCAGCTTGACTGATAGATGCCAACTGGTGTTACATCCTTCCCAATTGTACAGGGTGTGAAACAAATAAGGGATTTTTGTTTGGATTTATTTGAATCGTGGAGCTCTGTACAGTGTATAGATTAAATCACTTCCCCCTGTACAGATCCCAGCCTGTGTGCGTCTCTAGACCCCACCCATTTAAAGGTCATGCCTCCATGGTGTCACCATATACTCACAAATTTATATATTACATCACCATCAGCCTATATCGACCCACTGCTGGATGAAGGCCGCCTCAAGATGTTTCAACTTGCTTTGAGCTCCATGTCACACCTGCAAAGTGTACGATTATATCTTCCCATCTTTTATGTGGTCATCTTCTATCTTTCTATAGGTATCATCAATAGAGGTAAAGAATAAGCATATAGCCATTCTATAAAAATGTATTATGTATCCCAATATTGTGAAATTCATAGTGCCTCAAGACCAGTTTTAAAGTAAATATGGAGAAAACAGCTGAAAGAGATCGTCAGAACAGCTCTCAGTGGAGTAGAGAAGCAGTATCAGTAAAATGACTTTAGGGAAGTCAACTTCCTTCTCCTGACCGCACTTTTCCCAGAAACTGAAAGTAATCTTCTGTAGCATATGTTCCATTTGTTAGTTCACTGACAATTCCTGTATGAGCTCACATCACGCAATATTCAAATACTGCACTTGTTATCAATAGGAACGGTCATAACACTCTTCAAAATCCATGCAAAATAATTCCATGCATGCATTGTTTACAAAGTAAAAAACAAAAAAACATGGATTCATTCATCATTAATTCATCAAAAATTAGTATTGCACTAAATCACATTTTACTGTATAGTGATGTGTGTGAAATAATAAAGGACATTCAGTTCATCAGAAGCCATTCTTGAAACTATTTTACACATTTTGGATTTTGGAACATGTCATGCAATTATTTATTAACAATGTGAAGAACGTAGTCCTAAAACCAGCTATTAATCAGTCTATTTCTCTGTGAAGACAAAGAGGCAGGACACCTTCTGTTTTGCACAATTTGGAAATGCTATAATGAAGAATATGTGCAAAGCTGTAGGTGTTAACTTTGGTTGGAATTTATTAACAAAGAAAAGTTTATAAACATACAATACACTAAAACATATTTGGATTTCATAGAGGTTCCATTGATTGTTCAGATCCTTGTTGTATATTTTCAATGTAACTACCATGCTTCGACAGGAATGTTACTGGTAACTGATGAAGCTAGAATCGGATTGGTAGAAATGGTACCTCCAATACTTTTTGATTGGTGCAATAGTGAATCCCAAAACAGCTCCAATGATAACATGAATAGTATTTCCTGCTTACAAAACTTCAAAACAGATATTCTACCAGTCAGAATCCATCATTCTGTATCAGCAGCATGAAACAAAGGACAGCAAATTACAGCGGCTGTTTGTTTCAGCTCACTGCTCCCTGACACTGCAGAAAGATTTTACTTTTCATATCGCACTAGGACTGAACTGGAGTATCAAGCCACAGTGGACATTCATTTTTGATTATGAAAAAATACTGTAGGCACACAGTTTAAAAAAACAAATCAATAGCAACAAATTAAAAACAAGCTCTTAACCAGCTGTATTGCCTCAAGTGTACTGAAGTCATAGCAAAAGGTTTCAGAAGCCAATTTCTTCTATTTTCTTTTTTTTTCCTTTCCTAAAGACAAAAGCTGAGGTTTTTCTTGGAAAGGCCAGATCCTGGAAAGATTCCTGTAACATTCATCTTTTCTGCACCTGGTGGCCAAACTAGCAGCTGCAAAACACTTCAAATCATTCAATGGTTTGGACAAAAAGAAATTGCCAAAAAAAAAATAAAAGATCACCAGTCATAAAAAAACAAAAATGGATCTGCTGACACTTTGAAATGCCCCCCTCCGCCTCGTTCAAATATCATCTGTGGTTACGAGATCCAGCACCGAGACTGAGGCGGAAGGCTGGCCACATGCAGCCAGAATTCAGAGAACAAAGGACTGGATTGAAGCGGGCGATCTGCTAGTGTGCCGCTCCTTATTTATAACACGGTTTGCAAGACAGCTCTCTTTCTAGTAAGAAATGCTAGAAAAAAAGGCTCATCTCAACTCAATTGTTGCCAATTCTTTCCTATCCAATGAATCCCGAGCCATCTGGAAGGGGCTAAAGCATGCATAGTGTAGCCAAGACACTGCTGATCATACCTTGAAGGCCAAATGACCTCTACTGTACACCCTATTGAGCTCCAGAAAATCCACCCAGTGTCAGGGCTTTAGCCAACTCTCAAGGTGGCAGAATTCAAATCCACAGCCTTCTGTCATAGGGATTCAGAATGTGTGTGTGCAGTTTGCTTTCTGAAGTGCCTTGTATATTACAGAGCAGAGAACACTCTCACAAGCACACTCAACCCTTTACAGATCAATTGACCAGAACGCTCACTTGATTACACTAAATCACCATAAGAAACGTTTCGCAGCAAGAGTCACATCAATGACAAATAATGACAACATAACAGGAGACAAATCTGCTATGGCAACAAACGCAAAATGTGAACCGGTATCACTGACAGAGTATAACAGACTTGCTCACAAAAGGTGCTGCTTTTCAATTTTAGTTTATGAATAGGGAAGTATCAAATAAATGGATAGTAATATATATGCGGGGAGATTGAAGTTTGTTTTCTAAAGTATAAATCTAACTTTGAACATACTTGAAGTAGGTCAATTCCTTAGAGACCTAATCACACCAATAAACAAATTAGATGCCAAGCGATCTTTTTTTATGCACTGTCATTCAATATGGGAAACACCTGCAGATTACCTTCAACTGCGCTGTTGTGGGCTGTGATTCTAGTCAAGTTCATGAAAAGGGAAATGCTAGGGTATATAGAGTACGTCAAAAATTAGACATAGTTTTAGAGAATTACATAGTTAAAGCCAGTTAGCTTTCAGATTAATCTGGTATAATGAGGTCTTTGGTGGAATGGTTTAGATGGGATGGGAGTTAAGACCCAGACAATACACCAAAAGCTAAAGCTACACCCGATCTTCAAATGAGTATATTTGACTTGAAGCTGAAATAAACATCACATAGAAAGTGCAAGTTAAATTAACACGACGACAAACAAACAACAATAACAAAAAAACACAGCAGACCGTAAGCTATTTTCATCCCACTCTACTGAGTATCTTTCATCCCAGGATCTTCCTGCACTGATAATCACAGTCTCCATCTCAGCAGGTCTTGTCTGGAAGCTATAAAAATCATTCTGAAATGAGAGCATCAATAAAAGTAACGATACCCCCCCTGACCAAGCACCACCCTGCTCGCTGCGCTCTCACCCTGGGTCCCTCTGCTGACCCGTAGTCAATCAGGAGATGCTTAGAAAGCAGAGCAGTAGCAGCCAGGATCACTCGGTGGGATCAGCAGTCTGACCTCAAAGCATTAGAACATCTCCGTTATTTTAACAAAAATCAATTCCTGTGAAGGGCAAATAGGGAAAACGTGCGGGCAGTGAAACACCCCGTCCCACGTCTGCGCCACGCTGGCCGACTACGCTGCCCTTGGCTAACCTTGCAGAGAGTCCCAGGAGCCTGCCGTCTCTGATGCCGCTGACTGATGGAGAAAATCACAGCATCAATACGGCCGAGCGCAGCTGCCCCTTCTGCATTAACCAGGGAGGGGAAGGACAGCACAGAAAGATGTTTTGGTAAGCAGGGGCTGCAAGAGAGTGTTTTTTTTTTGGTACTTTCGAGTAGTTTAGAGTATCCCTGCACCCAGAGTTATGTAGGCTGGCTTTGCGATTTTATTTAGACTATGTGCTGTACATAAGTCAAGGCTTTGTAAACAGTCTAATTTCAAATGGTCTGTGAGGCATTCCTTACGCAGCCCTTATCTATTAATACACAAACATGATACAGACTTGTGAGTCATTGTTATGGGTACTCTGCTTTCTCCTCAAGGAAACTCCCTCGACTCCCACCACATTTTTGATTCTGCAGAAAATAAAAAAGAGTGGAGTTCTTGCCCTGAAAATAGAGAAGTACTGGATGTTCCCACCTTTCTGGTTTTTCCAGATCAGAGCAGCATCATTTATTAAAATAAAGTCAGGAATTTAACTTAGGGCTCAACTAAATCAACATTTTGACCAGCCTGTGAATCACAAAGTTCAAACCTGTATCCAGTTGCGTTTCAAAGAAAGTTGGTAACCACTTTCTACTATTTACAAGTCACAATGTGATACGTTTGTATTTTATGATCCGCAGATGGTTCAGTTGCGATGTGGTCTAGCCCCTAAACTATTCTACTGGACTATGACCTATATCAGGCAATTGCAGTGCATTCACTCAAGCATAGATATACAGCCATTTAAAAATACTGGTGAAATTACTGAGGTAAAAGTGTTTAGAATTGCCACGGGTTACTGATATTTTCAGAGATTTGGGGTTGGACTTCTGTCTGGTGGCGGCACATCTGTGGATTGACAGTGTGACTCTACATGACAAGTCTGAACTACCTTTAAATCAGACGTACCCCTCCCTTGGTATTACAAGTGGGCTGGTACCAACTTGTGGATTAGATTTCTCCTGACTGCCTCCCAGGCACAACTGACAAACTTTTCTTCAATAACCTGAGAAAAACTAGGCACAAAACGAGCCGTCAGCTCTGCCTCATAGACTGCAGAAGAGAGGAAGTCACTGTTTGAGGATGCATTTATACTGCGAGGGGGTGAGTGGGGGCGGGTGGGTTTCTTGTTTATTAAAGTCATAGGAATTAAACGTAGGAAGTTTAAGAATTGTTAAAGAGAAGGGACTTCATAGCAGCAGCTGGATAACATCTGAGGTGCTGGTGCAACTGAGGTGTGTCTGTAGCCGAGGCTGGTGTGAGCACAGCTGTGCGTTTGGGAGTTTCAGTGGAGGTGGGGGTCAGGCCAGGAACTCATCTTGTGTGGAATGATTTTCTCATCATTGCACCAGGGCCGCTTTCTCACGGTCAGTTATGAGATTCCAGCATGTCATTAAAACTCCCTCATATACAGCTAAGCATATTAGGAGGAGGGAGGGTTTTTGTCTTTGAAACCCCTGAGAAGAAATAGCAAGAGGGTGGGAGAGCGTACTAAACATTTCAAGGAACTGTATACATGTAATGTATAACTTGCTTATGACATCAATCATAGCAACACAAGCATATATATATATATATATACACACACACATATATACACATATATACATATATACATATATATATATATATATATATATACACATATATACACTCACCTAAAGGATTATTAGGAACACCATACTATTACTGTTTTTGACCCCCTTTCACCTTCAGAACTGCCTTAATTCTACGTGGAATTAATTCAACAAGGTGCTGAAAGCATTCTTTAGAAATTTGTTCCATATTGATAGGATAGCATCTTGCAGTTGATGGAGATTTGTGGGATGCACATCCAGGGCACGAAGCTCCCGTTCCACCACATCCCAAAGATGATCTATTGGGTTGAGATCTGGTGATTGTGGGGGCCAGTTTAGTACAGTGAACTCATTGTCATGTTCAAGAAACCAATTTGAAATGATTCGACCTTTGTGACATGGTGCATTATCCTGCTGGAAGTAGCCATCAGAGGATGGGTACATGGTGGTCATAAAGGGATGGACATGGTCAGAAACAATGCTCAGGTAGGCCGTGGCATTTAAACGATGCCCAATTGGCACTAAGGGGCCTAAAGTGTGCCAAGAAAACATCCCCCACACCATTACACCACCGCCACCAGCCTGCACAGTGGTAACAAGGCATGATGGATCCATGTTCTCATTCCGTTTACACCAAATTCTGACTACCATCTGAATGTCTCAACAGAAATCGAGACTCATCAGAGCAGGCAACATTTTTCCAGTCTTCAACTGTCCAATTTTGGTGAGCTTGTGCAAATTGTAGCCTCTTTTTCCTATTTGTAGTGGAGATGAGTGGTACCCGGTGGGGTCTTCTGCTGTTGTAGCCCATCCGCCTCAAGGTTGTACGTGTTGTGGCTTCACAAATGCTTTGCTGCATACCTCGGTTGTAACGAGTGGTTATTTCAGTCAAAGTTGCTCTTCTATCAGCTTGAATCAGTCGGCCCATTCTCCTCTGACCTCTAGCATCAACAAGGCATTTTCGCCCACAGGACTGCCGCATACTGGATGTTTTTCCCTTTTCACACCATTCTTTGTAAACCCTAGAAATGGTTGTGCGTGAAAATCCCAGTAACTGAGCAGATTGTGAAATACTCAGACCGGCCCGTCTGGCACCAACAACCATGCCACGCTCAAAATTGTTTAAATCACCTTTCTTTCCCATTCAGACATTCAGTTTGGAGTTCAGGAGATTGTCTTGACCAGGACCACACCCCTAAATGCATTGAAGCAACTGCCATGTGATTGGTTGGTTAGATAATTGCATTAATGAGAAATTGAACAGGTGTTCCTAATAATCCTTTACCTGTATAAAAGACACCTGGGAGCCAGAAATCTTGCTGATTGATAGGGGATCAAATACTTATTTCCCTCATTAACATGCAAATCAATGTATAACTTTTTTTAAATGTGTTTTTCTGGATTTTTTTGCTGTTATTCTGTCTCTCACTGTTAAAATACACCTACCATTAAAATTATAGACTGATCATTTCTTTGTCAGTGGGCAAACGTACAAAATCAGCAGGGGATCAAATACTTTTTTCCCCCCACTGTACATACATACACAGATATACATGATTATTTTGATCTTGAAGCTCATCAAATAGTATGATACATATCTTTATATTGGTATGTCCTGTTTTTATTCAAAGGTCAAGTGCTTTTTGTGTGTGTGTATTTGTTTTTGTAAATGTCATGCCTTTTGTGTAAAGGCTCATCCCAAATGCTAAGCAAACTCAAAAGTGAAGATTTATAGGTCACCTTACTGACATCCGAGCTGTTTGTTCAAGTGTAGACCATGACGTGCACCCAAAACAACTACAATGTTTAAAATACATATCAGGCAAATATTCAGGCAGACAATGCCTAATTGTCATGTCATGCCACAAATCATCACAGCTTCATCTCTATATACCTCATCCACATACAGCACCTCCACTGCTCCGTTTTAAAAGCATAATACTTTATTTTCGGCCCTTAGGGCTAGAGTACTGAATGACATGTATTCACGTACACAATAGTGGGATCAACTTGGAAGAATACTGTTCTGTATTACAGTAAAGTATTGTAAGTAAGTGCCATGAAGGGTAACTTCATGAAAGACTCATATTTAGCTCAAGGGATTATAAACATACATATACACATATGCGTTTGTTATTATGAATCCACCTTGTTTAGGTTTAAGACTAATATAAATAGTAGAACAAAGAGATGACACATAACTTAATGGCTACTAATCCGCATTAAGAGCTCTACTGTTTTATTGTATTGAATTCGCTCATGTTCATGCTGAGAGGGATTGGGAACTCAAACATTGCGTTATGGGGTGGTGATATCGAACAGTGTGTTCTGTCCCCAAGGTGCTGAGGGCCGTAACCTGATCACTTAACAACTGACAGTTACGTCAGCCTACAGGCGTGCTTCAAGCAACACACCAAGTGGTTTGGTGGTTTTCTTGTTTGGAAAGATTTTAATGAAAGCTCGAGGAGGAATGACACCAGCACTGGAGAGGTGAAATGTCAGAGTGAAAGAGTGAAATCAGGGGTTTTCTCCCTTTCGAAATTGAGGCATTCTCTACACAATACCAGTATGAGCAACTGAGTAATCAACTGCTAATTTTAGGATACTTTTTTAACTTGTAGATATCTCTGTACAAGACAAGTAGCTGTCAAGTAGGTTGTAGCCTGTTTAGCCTATAGCAAATAAATGGTTTAATACAGAAGAACACCTGAGAAAGGGCGTTTCTTGTTTATCCTCTCGCTGATCAGAAATAGAAGCCTGTGACAGAACAAACATGCTCTTATGAATTCTCTAGGCAGAGATCTTGGGTGTATTGTATACTATGGTACACACACGTAGCTGGCATTGACATATTATATTACTGGTTAGGCTTATATGGTGACATCATCAACAGAAAGCAAAGACAAAGCAAACATGTCTTACCCTTTCCAGTTCACAGTGTATCTGAGAAAGGGAGATCATTTGTTTCTATTGTGAAGTGCAATTATGTAGACTTGCTGTCACGATTCTGGGAAATAAAGTTCCCTTTATATTCTTAATGTGCCAGTCACTTCCAACATGGCCTTTCTGAATCACAGGCATTACAATTGTGCTTCTGATAGGCAGAGGTTAGCTGCCTTCTTTAACTCTACAGAACAAACACAAAAACTACACAACACGAAAGGAAAAGGAAAAAAAAAAAATCAATAAACCTTTCAGGCATTCCTTCCATTTGGCAGCCCTGCTCCTATTTTACTTACTGAAATTAAATGACAAAAACTCTCTTGCAAAGATCCATTTAGTAACTTTGTCTTTTAAAAGCAGAACCAAGTCAAAAGCTGCAGGGTAGACATTCTGCCAAACATGACTTCTTATTCCTGTAGAACCCCATCATTATACAGAGACCAGCAAGATTTAAAATGAGACAGACAGTGTTTTAATGAAAGGCAGGCCAGTCTTCAGTGAGTCAGCTAGTCTTACAGACAGAGAGACAGAAAGACAAAGACTGTTACCGTTGTTTTCCTCTGACTGGTTGAAGCCACAGATCTGACAAATGCAGCGCACCCACTTGTTCATGTCATCCTCGGTTTCGGCCACCAGGTAGAAGGTGCGGTCAGAGGTCTTGATGTCGAAGACGAAGCTGTCCTGGAACTCCTTCCTCTTGAAGGTCAGCCCGGCATCCACCTGCTCACAGCAGTGCAGGTCGATCACCCGGATGGGCTTCTTCGAGTGGTCATTCTTGTAGTATTCGAGTGTGTCGGGGTCCCCACTCATCCTCCCACTGCGCAGGATGAACCAGCGCTTCTTCCAGGCCTGCCAGAGACAATGGCACAGGACAAGACATGAGGATTATATATTTATTCACATAGTTCAGGGCAGCCGATGAAACCCACATATTGCTGGAATAATGACAAGTATAGAAACCCTGAGTTTTATTATATATATATATATATATATATATATATAATAAAAATGATGTTCCAACTGAGCTCCTTAATTGAACCATTAATTTAACTTATAATTTGCTTACATTTTAATTTTTCATTTGTGTAACTGATAAATAAGTGATAATACGTTCCTTATACTAAATAATTAAAAGTTGAATTAAAGGTTAAATTAAGTCATTGAGAGCTCGGCTGGAACAAAAACCAGTAGGGTGGGGGGTCCTCCGGCACCAGGGTTGAGAACCACTGCTCTAGATATCTTCAGTGGTTTAATGCAGATGACAAACTTCCTTTCAAAGTGATCGACAGGAAGTGAAGAAATGATTACAGAAGCAATATGTAATTCTTTAAATGTATATTCATTTCTTTTTTAAGGCTATCAATATCACAGGTTTCTTTTTTCTAATAAATACATAAGACCATATCATTGTTTTGTATGAAATAGCCTGACAAAGCCCAATGTCTCAAATTTTCTAAACATTAACTTTGAAGCTAATGCATGAAATGGAGTAGGACCCTCAATTCTCAATTGTGAAACCGATTGCTCTCAAAGTGGGGGGAAGGAAGTGGGGGGGTTAGGTTCTGCAGGTGTTGCTGAAGGCAGCCTCCATTGATCTCCACTAAGTTTCCTGCTGTGATACTAATTCTGCACCGAGTACAACTGAGTGTGGTCCACGCACAAACGACAGCAACAGCTTCAGAGTTCATCAATAACAACTGAAATGACTGTGGCAAACACACCTGCAAGGCCTGCCTTATCCCTCAATCAGCACCGAGCGAAAAGGAGGGGCTCCAGCGAGTGGATAGCCATGTGCTTCAATCGTTTTCATACTCGGTTTCAGAAACCATGTGCAGCAGGAATCACCACTGAAAATAAGCTAATTGCCAGGAGCATCTGCAATCGAACACGATGACTTCAAGGCATAAAGCGAGCTCACATCTAGGAACATCAAGCAGCCTCTGATTATTTAAACTGTCAAAAATGAGTAACACATCCAGAAGCACGTGGTTTTACAATTTTTTTACAACTGTAGACAACAAAGGAAGGTGACAAGGCTAGGGTCACACAGTATGGCAGACTGGCGTACTGCCAATAAAGCACTTGTTTCTGTATTCGTCATGTGGAGCATGCTTACACACAGCAAACTCCCGCGATCACTGCCGCAGCCCGTGTGCTTATTTAGTTCAAAAGAACATGACTGTACTCTGTCGGACTCAGGACAATATTACCAGGCTGTATATTGCAAATAAACTTATGAAAATATGTATATCGAGCAACTCTGTCTATCTATCTGTCTGTCTATATTTGTATATATTCACACAGAGAGGGGTCACAATCTGGAACAAACTCCCCAGCGATGTGGTTGAAGCTGAAAGTTTGGGAACATTTAAAAACAGACTGGATAGGATCCTTGGATCACTTAGTTATTAATGGACACCAAACGAGCACGATGGGTCGAATGGCCTCCTCTGGTTTGTAAACTTTCTTATGTTCTTATATATGATAACTATTCCAATTGGGGAATGATGTCCAATTTATTCCTGCATAACAGGTTCAGCAATCACAATACTCTGGAATATTTTATATCACACTATTTCTGTACAGCATGGTACAAACTGTATAAAATACTGAAACTGCAGCAATATCTAGTGCAGGTTTGTTCTCCCCTTTTAGGTTCCTCAGGCAGTGATCCAGGTAGATTCCAATTTCGGTTTCTGCCAGACTGATGAATGCCAAAGCCTTGAGGGTAAATGAGTTTAATGGCGTTGTAGGTCCGTGTCACAAGCTCAGATTCTCGCACTTTGTCAATGCCCAGGCGTGCTGCAGAGGTGCCTACAAACACACATGCTGTGAAAGAGCAGGAGGCATGCTGGGTATGTCATCAGCTGTCTTTTTTTTCCAGAATAGTTATTTTCAGACTGTGGAAGGTGTTTAAGATGCCTCTTCCCTTGTGTCTCTGAGACCAAATGTTTACTATAAATGTTTAGTATTAATTTCACAAAGGGGACTGAAGCAAGGTAGACCAGGGTGGCCACTCCGGCAGGTTTATGTACCCACACTTCAGTGCATAGAAACTGTATATAGTCATCACTAGACAGTAGTATATAAAGAAAAAAATATATTTAGAAACTGGAAATCCCCTTTTCCATGCTGTCTTTTGCACAACGGAAAAATATAATGCATTTTTGTTTTTTGACACGCTATGTGCTTCGCAAGAGGAACTGCAATTGACCTGCCTGAGCACAGGATCAAAAGCCATGCACAAAAAGGTTGTTTCCTCTCAAGATAGGACATTCTTTTCACTCAATTATATCTTAAAGTACAGGACAGCACTAATAGTAATAGTCCAGTATTATGTTGAGGAAAAAAATAATAATAACCTCCCTTAAATGAAAGGAAGGTCAATGAAAGACTGTACTATGTGGTATTTCCCTAAACAGGAAACTGATTTATAGAAATAGTGGTACAATTACTGTAAATATTTCAGGATTTCCAAAACTATCTTCACAGGTATTACACTTAATGGAACTTTTTGAAATAAATTCCATATCCAACAAATGGAATGAATGTGGGATGTATTTGGAGAACTAGATAATCAGGAAAATACTTTCTACAGTTGCCTGCAATAAAACATCAACTTCAGCTGACCAGTCGCAGGATCCTACTTGATAATGAAACGAGAATGTTTGAGAATTGAATCAGAGGAAGGCAGTTGACACATTCAACTTCTTAATTTCATAAAGCAGTTAACACACTACAAAACAAGTGTCAATCAGAGTAACACATCTAAAATAAAATCATAAAAAATGTTGCACAAGTTGCACAATATAACAAGATGAAGTCTTTCTAATCAGTGCCAGTTGTCAGTAAAGGAAATGACTTGTGAATATCTATTAAGTTATTTAAATGTAATGAAATGTTTAAAACATACAGTATGATTATTCAGACCACAATATTTTATGTACCGATACTGCACCTAACAATGTCACATATCCTGATAGGTCACTGTTGTCTTGGATATTTGATATATGGAATCTTGACTGGTATGCAAAGATTATTATCAGCTTTCTTGAACTACAATATTACACGTGGCTTAACAACAATAATTTCTTAGCCTCTGGACTCCAGTAAGTCAGTGTAGAAATAAGATGACGGCTCTGAGTATCTTCAACATATTCAGGGTTATTAATTACTTCCTCTTCATATTTATAAGCGTGTATGTGAGACAAAACAGTGCAGTTACTTAGAATGTATCTTACTTTAATGTATCCCTATAGAGTATTACCAAATTAATGTTCAATGAGAGTGTTGCTTAATAGGGCGTTTCATTTGGAAAGAGTAAAGACAAATAAAGACATTACATTAAATAAAACATGTTAAGCAACAATATTCTTTCCAGGTATCTGTTATTCATTCAATTCCCTATTCCCCCCTAAGCTTCAGTAAGTTGCTGTTCAATCTGTTTTTCATCTTTTCGATGCCCTAAGCAAAGGCAGATCGTGGGAGTCCTTGGAACAGATGACGGAACACTACTGTTTGCTCGTTTCCAATTAGCTCGTCGGTGAGAATCTCTTTGTGTACGAAAAATCAATGTCATACAGGGTGAGGTCTGGGATTGGTCAGACCTACAAACCAGGGGGTGAGCTGTACAACACCTTATAAGGAAACACTGAGTAAAAGCAGAAGTAGTAGTAGTAGTAGTAGTGAGATTAGTAGTATTGGTAGTAGTAATACTAGAACATATTTTTTACATTTTAAAGGAGTCTTTCAAAATAACACACAAACACACACACACACAAGGCTTAATTTAACTTGATTTCAAACTAGTACAAATAAGACTCAAGACTAACATGTGCAGATACTTCCTTTTTCAATTCAAATAGACAATGACCCTGCCATTATTGTAGCACAGGATTTATTGGGGTTATATAAGGATATGCTAATGCTACCAATGTGAAAACTGCAGGGAGGATCTGAGCACCAGTTATGGAGGTCAATGTCCCTCTCGTTCTTCGTGATTAGATTTTTTCACCATTATTCCATGTTAATTATCCCACGTAGTCCATCAGTGTATAACGCCACCTGCTCTGAGACCATCAAGGCAGTTAACTACCTAGGAAAGTGTATAACATTGTGTCAGCAGTGTGGTAGTTTTTCAGAAGTGTGTATTTACTTTTGAAAGGTTTTACATCTAGAATTGGTAAAACATCCCGACTCCATCATAATGAAAGAGCTCGCCTCCAGGCCTTGCATAAAATTGATGATCTGTCTGCTACATATCAACACTAAACCTAATGGGATTTTGAAGAATGAATGTAAGGCTGCTTATCTCTGATTGCCAAACATCTTAGTGCAATTATTCTTCTATCTATTTATACTGACCTGTTTAAATGAGCAACACTGAAGCATGTTTAACTAAGTACACTCGTATTAAATACATCTGTGTATTTTTAAATGGGAAAGTAAAACATCTTCATAATAATTATAATAAACATTAATTATTATAATAATCATAATAATCAGTTGACATTTTGAAATGTTAATATTTTAGGTCTCTTTGTTCCAAGATCTTTGTCCCCTTTAAGTCCATCCCTAAAAACTATATATATTCTTAATGAAGCCAACTGTCACGCGGGATTACTAAAACACTGCTATAAAATAAATGGATGCCGAGACCATTATCATAGGATGAGTGATGAATAAGCGGTTTTACTGATGTATTAAGCCACAAGACCACACAGACTCTATTTTATTAAGTTTATCACTACTTAGGACAGAGTTCGTTGGTCTTCAAACAAACTTTCAGCTTTAAAACGCTTGGAACCAACTCCACACTTTGGAGCGTGGAGGAATCTTATAACACTTGATCACTTCATTATAAAAGGTCATATTTGTAGCATGACTTCTAGCAACAGTGGAAAGTAAACTATCACCAAAATCATCATTTCAGAAGAAGCGCTTATCAGCTTTCTGAAGGGGATTTATCAAGTATAAATGGTTTATTTTATGAGAAGAAATTAGCAGTGGGTCAGAGACAGTGTGCAGACTCATATAATGGAGCCCTGCCAGAGAAGAGAGAAATTAAAACTTACTCCGCTGAAGCCAACAGTCACAATTATTTTTATTTTCTGCAAGACGAAGCAAATCATCAATATTAAAACAATACTCTCATCAGACGTTCCTTAGCTTTTCTGAATCTTGTAAAACTAGGGCTCAAAATTAAAACTGCAGTGCCTCTTTGTCCATTTCCTCTTACCTTAACCTCATACCCCAACCCTCAAAAGTAAAAAATAAACTGCAGATGATTCCGACATAATGCCACATTACAAATCATCATTTGGTTAAGTTATGTATTTCTTTGCTTGAATGACAAAATATTTGCATGTATATAAAATGATATACTAAAATTAAAAGTGAAGGTAAATATAAATATAATCAAATTCATGTTTGATAAAACACAGTAAGATATCCAAAAAGAACATATCAAATGAATGTTCTGTTCATTTATAGTCTTATTAACCAAATACACTTTTAATACCCTTTAATTGAGACCCAGATGATTTATGCACGATAATGTGCTGATAATGTCAGACTTCTTATGCCAAACTAATTTCATATTTTTTTCCTTTGTTAAAAGGGTATGAAACAAATGTGTGTCATTGTATGCTCAGTCCATAGGGTGGGTGATAAACAGTTTTTTTACATGCAGATGGGCAAACATGCTAAGCAAACAGGTAACATGCTGAACTTAAAAGCTATAATCTTCTGTAAGAATGGTTGAAGGTCAAGGAGTAATTTTACTAGCAGAGAAGTCAGAAAATGACCTAACAAGCTCGGTTCACTTCCTCTCACCTGCAAAAGGTACCCGTGTTCTCTCTGCCACTGTGTTTGTGCAGCTGCGTAAACACGCGTCATGACAGCACCAGGAGCTGCTTTGGGTATGTCTTAACTGTCAGCCTCCAGTTTGTAAGGCTTCCTGTTGCTGGTTTAGACTCATTTTGTTCACTTTCATTATATGATTTTTGTTTTCTTTAACCTTGCTATAACACAGCTATATGTACACAGTTGACACACGGTGTTAATGAAGCAGGTTCTTCAACTGCTGGTACATTTCTGTCACAAAGGCCTGCTGGTTCGTAACCAAACCAGTCAGTACAAGACTTATTAGGTATATATTAACCCTTTGCAATAGTAGTTTTTTTCTGGAACAAGAACAAAGAGAACCCAATGACCACAATTACAAAATTCACAACTGTTTCCTCCCTTATCTGAATTATTTATCCCATACCCACAGCTTAAGTTTAATGGTGAAATTAGCTTTAGAATTGACTTACAGAGAATGAAAGTCTACCGAGATATAAAGTAGTTACTTGTCCACCTTAACAGAACAGAATCCAAGCGTTAGCAGACCCTCCTGCCACACTGCAATCACATTAGTATTCTTGGTTACAAAAAACCCTGGAGTGGAAATCGTATTAGCCTGATACGTCTCTTCTAATTCCAGAAATGGAGGTGATGTGTCTTGGCTCATTAGCAGACCAGCTTCAGTCATGAGGGGTGAGTCTCTGAACTGGTGGTGTGCCTTTATCTGATTTTGAAGGTTAGCCTAAATGTGATGAGAAGACATTTTCAAATACTACATACTTTTTCATATAAACAACACATCTTAGTTTCAGTAGCTTTGCTTACAGTTTCTCTATAAATATCTGCCTCCTATCTTCAGCCACAAGTTAAATCCCCCCCCCCAATCAGAATCCATATTTAATGTGAATAATAATAAATACATGTTTTAAATTTAACCCCAATATTCTGAAAACTAGACAGAGAGGGCTGAAAGACATGTACATTTTTCTCAAACGCCAATTATTTTATGATTATATCCGTTCTGGTTGATAGAATTGTATTATTTGGAAGAAATATGTATGACTTACTTAAATGTCATTAATATCATTTTAGTTACCAGTAGTATTGTTGAATAGTTTAATTATTAGCAGACTGTTCTTATGTAAAATCTGTAAGTAGGCTATCGTAAAATTGATCATTGAAACAATATTCCAGCTAATAAATAACCTCAGAAAAGAGTCCCAGCTGATGCAGTAGTCTTGGGTTACACCCTCAGTTTACTGTAAGAACCATAACCCAAGTGCTACTGGAAAACCGACTGCAGATCATTACAGCACAAAGTATCCAGTTGTAATCAATAGAGAGTCGCATGATGCAGTACATTCCAGGAACACTAGAAGTTTCTGCTGGAAGTATCATCAAATATAACACTGAGATAGCAAAGCACTACACTGGGCAGGTTACCCGGTTACATGCTAATAAAAAGTATACAGTAAGCACGGTAGCAGATTACAAGCAAACTCAAATCTCTCTCATCATTCAGCAATCTGAAAGTCAAATACATTTTTATATAGCAGGGGGAAAACGGTATATTATAAACTATTCTTATTTCTTCCCCATCAGTGTGAAAGGGTATAGTCAAAATGGAACTGAAGTGGGCATATGAAAACGGTTTCCACTGAAAACAACTCTATTATGATGGAAAACCTGCTGTAAACAAGACATTTCTTATTTAGGAGAATAACAAACGTTCAACACAGACCTGATAATCAGTAAATCCATGTAATGGGACAAAAATAAAGATAGTAATTTCTTTGTAAAACAGATTGAATTAATTTAAGGCTTGTTCCCTGCTTATTTAAGTGAATATATAAACAAAAAAATACATATATACACACATACATTATGAGCACAGCATTATCAGTATATTGTCTGTGTTGACACAGTTACCTTATCAGAGCAGGAAAACAACACTACACTTGGTATCAGGTCAGGGTCTTTCCTAACTCAGAGCTCCAGCTGTGTTTAGCAGCTTACTCACACACTTCCACGCCACCGCAGGTTGGAGTCGGGCCAATATTTACAGTGACAGGTGTCTGGGCCTACACGCCAAACACTGACACCCCAGCGTTTTTCATTTCAAGACACAAAGCTGTCATTTTTCCATCAACTTAGTCAAGCCTGTTATCAATAGATCTTAATAATAGATTCAGAATGGATTGTTTATTTAGCACATCAATGAATAATCCTTCCAATGAAATAAACCAAACAAGCAACAATGAACAAAGGTTTTAACGTATTTTCTTTACACCTTTAAGTGTTAGGTGAGGCAAACATTTAAAGCGGAGGCACATCCATTACTTTGCAGAAAAATTACTTTTACAGCTTTTAAACTAAAGCTAAAGCTACAGGAGTAAAAGGCTCAGAAAGATACCATGCCTTCCTAGTGTTTGCCTTTATTTTAATCCATCAGAGTTTGAATTTGTTTAGGCCTAAAGGGTTATACATGTACCTTTCTCTATATAATGCAATACCACTTAATAGATATAATAACTGTTTACCTTATCGTGCTACATGCAAGTACACACATTAAAGTAATGAAACCAGCTGCATAAAGCAAGGGCGTGCATTATTAGTGATGCAAACCACGTACCTGGCTGGAACTATCACATACTACAGTATAAAAATAACCTGACATACCTATAATTAACCCTTGGGAGTTAGTGCCTGTTCATACTGAAATTTACAACGAATGCTGAAAAACAGCAAAACATCCGCTAAATGGAATATATATATCATTTATATTGTTATACACAGAAAGTATTTGTATCTGTTGATTTAAAGTATTATTTTACAGAAGATAGTTAGAAGAGGAATCAGATTAAAAAATAGAAGTGGTTTGCCATCTATTGGGTTTCCTGTTTTGTTTAAACTGTATATTTTTAGTCACACACATTTAAGTGACAACTTCAGCAGAAATGACTTGCTAACCACATGTGCATTAACCATATTAAATTATGTGTTTATAATTATGATTTGCCGATTTACATTTCATGATCCCATTCATAGTGTAAAAATCGGCAGCTGTCAACTGCTTTATTTATAGGGCTTTCTGCAAACAAAAAACCCTACCAAATTATACAACCATCAAAGAAAAAAGAAAAGTGTATCCATGGCATATTTGTATAATGAAAGCCCACCCTTACATGTAAACTTACTCAGATTGTATCGCTGCCCTAAGAACATTTTGGTTTATAAATAGAACCGACGTCTCCAAGATGTCTTCAGATTCTAGACAAATATAAGCTTACAGTGAGAGCAGGACCCCAGTCTGAGAACCACGCAGTCAATCCAATACTGTGTATGATAATGTTTCACTCTTCACAGACGCACACAGAGAACCAGCATTCTTCAAACCCAGTCATCAAGGACGACAATCCAGGAGGTTTTATAGCTCTCGAAATCATCAGCAGAATTACATGAGCTAATTTAAGTGAATAATTAGTTAACTAATTAAGAACCTGGGTAGAATAAAAAACAGAAACTCTCTCCTTTGAGGACTGGATTTGAAGACTTGCAGATACTTCTTACTCAGTGTGAATGGTGTCTCAACAGACTGGTCAAATCAAACTTATTAAAATGAACAAGGATCCTTACTTTTATATTACTTCTCCTCTCAGTGAGAACACACTATCCTCATCTTAGTTTTATTTGTTGTTCAGGAGGGAACAAATATTGAATCAGGAAAAGAGTTCTTTGTTGCGATCTCACAGTCTGTTATTATATGTAACCATGACTATTCTTTTTTTAGTTCAGACTGAGACTACCTAAAATAAACATACTATTCTAAAAGACAGGATACTTCAACATAATTCAAAAATTGTCATTTAATCCAGACACTGGAAGGGATATATATGAATATTGAACACATTCTTTCTCTTCTAATTATTATCATTAAAGTAGCTGGTAAGAGAGGCCATTCAGTTATCTGTTAATGTCCCAGTGAGACATTTGGTTGTGCGGCTGTGTGGAAGCTCCTATTGACAACCAGTTTTATTGATGCAGTGAACTGTGTTTTGTCATCATGTTTTAAAAAAGGATGGGCACCATTGGTTTCTTTCAGTAAATAAGTGGGTCAATCCCTATACCCTATACAACTATACTAGCTGGGACAGCCATTGCTCAGTCTTGCAAACACGTTCTGGTTCACAATGAATGAATTAATATCAGTGGTGTGACCATGTGTTTCACAGGCTACCTATTTGAAGCACACTTACCGCACCATCTAAGAACTTTATACCTATCCATCAAAAGGTGTGAATGTAAGTCCCACTGGTTCCTATTTTAATACAAATGACATTTTGGCTGGGTGTCTTCATAACTCTGAAAGGACAAACGATGAAAGCCTGATCTCAAGCTCGATATTGCAATTCTAGCCCTAAAAAGAAAGATGAGTCTTACCTTAGATATTTACCAAGAGGACACACGACTTGTTGATTTGCTCTGTTCAATCTAAAATTGACATTTTCACATTCATTATTAATGTGGAATTATCGTTAGCAATGTCAGAATTTCACAACAAAGAATCCATACTTTATTTTTCAGCTCCTGCCCAAATCTTCAAATGTATCTATTTACATGACATATATTGTGTGAATTACAGATGATTCTGTAAGAAATCAAATCTTTGCTTTGTTTACACTGTGTATGTTAGTGTCGTAGATGTCTGCGTCAGGCTTGAAACTATTTGACGGTGTTCTCAGTGCATGACCTTAAAGAGACATCTGATATGGAATCTGCTGTGAACTTTAAATACCAGGCCATTACACAAGGATTCCTTAATGAACAGAAACGTCTTTCAGGAAGTGCTTTAGAATGAAAACAAAAATAAAAACTACAACAAATTGCCGAAGTATAAAATGCCAGCAAAATGAAACCATTATACATGTAAATACCAAAACTGCACTTTGTGTGAAATGTTCCCAATTTAGAAGCCCAACCCTAGGTAACCCCATCAAACACATCTCTGCACATTAGCGGAGTTAAAAAGAACACATACCACAATTGTACTTCATATCTAATGGATGCATTACAGTCTAGCTGCAACTTACATTATACTTCTCAGGTTTCCAAATAGTCAAAACAGAGAGTTTGGAAAGCTTTCAACTGTGAATAAAAACACATCCAGATAAGACTCCTCCATTTTTCAGTTTTCTGCCTTCCAATTCACCCACACACACAATGGCATTTATGGCCAGTGAAAGAACAGCTCCCACAAAAGAGGATATTTAAAGATAAAGACCACAGCCAAAAACAAAAACAAAGGCAGACAACTAAAAATCTTACATTTCCTACCTGAAATCAAGCCATTAAGTAATAATGTGGTTTGTTTAATTTTTACTGATTACACTACAAAAGTTCACAACCTACTCCAAATCACAGTATCTTATTTATTATTCTGTTGGAGGAAGGTGATGTTCTCAGCACCTAAAAAACAGATTTGCATACATTTGAATTTCATACCCATGGAGCAAAACACAAATAAACCACAGCAATCAAGGCGCCTGTATAGATCCTCATCACACTGAGGTATGTGAAAGGTTCTTTCCTGTTTCCCCAAACTGAATGGCAGTTTCTGTGATGCCAAACTACATTTCTCATCCCAGAACTAAAAGGATAATGATTCAAGTGACATAAACAGATGCAACCATTTTTGTTCATAAACACCTGGCAGATATACTTGTACACAATAAGCAGTAATGATATTGCATTTATACTTGCCCGTTTCCATAATCACGACATTATGTTTTTTGTAAATCTACTACTTTTATTTTAGGATGTTCAGAAGACGCCTAATTCTGTAAAAAAACAAAAACATTCATTTTACTCACACATCTAGATACGCCCATGACAGTATCGCTATCAGAAAACCTGATCTGCAATCAGAAGTCTTTGTCGTATTTCTCCTGCTTCCACCATCTGGTTTCTTTCACCAGCAAAAGTACCTGTAATGATATTTAGCATTGCTTCCTTATTTATTGACTGATTTCCTAGTGTTTTATGTATGATAAACAAAGAGTTTTCCAATGAATGAAGGCAGACAAATTGCAGTGTTTCTCTAGTAATTCAAGAGGTCTTTTGGTTGTCAGGCAGTGAGAGCACACAAGCAAGTCAGATAGCATTGAGGTGACCTATCACGTCCTCAGAACTCTGTTTTCATAAGATCAGAAACCTGTACTGGGCGTTTCAACCGAAAGGCAGGTGTCTGTCCCTATGTATTTCGGTGAGGGGCTCACACCATACCACTTCTCTGTTCTATAGATCACGCGTCACTCTCCCAGGAATTTAACTTTAATTTGCAAATGTGCGGTCGAATAAGACAACTGCATCGTCTTACACACAACTGCGACTATCTACCATTGTGACAGAGAATTCGTCTTTTTTATTCAATAAAAGAAGAAGGTATGGACTTTGTAGTCAGTCAGCAGGATTAAAATGTCTGCAACTACCAGACATCAAACAACATCAAAAAACATTTACTATGGCTTTTCTTACATCACTTATCTGATAAACATGATGTAGATAGACTTCCACTCCCAGATTGGAAAAAAGTAATTGGAAAAGTATTAGTAAAATCATACAATGTTGAACAGATTTTGGTTTTAATAGTCCTTTATCTGTTTCCAAAGCTATTAAGTTTGCTAGCCATTATTCACTAGCTTTGTGTATATAACCAGAAAGGGACATTCTGTTATCTGTTATGGCATAAAGCCTTGAGAGTAATACAGCCAGCGCACACAGACACACAAACACCGACATGCTGCGGTGTTTTTATGCTTGACTAATGTTTTTTGTTAGTTTTTATCATGCCATGTCAGTAAAACAAGCATAAGTCATTTTGCGGGCAGACAGTCCAAATGACAAGTTAACAGTCAATGTTAGAACATGATAATGTGTGTTATTATTATTAGTATTATTATATATCACAATGGTGAAACCAAAAAAAGCTGTACAGTGTATTGGACACAGACATTCAACATGCACACTTCAAAACATATATTTACTCTGTCACCCTGACATTGAATATCAGTTATTTCCGGGACACATTTTTCTAAACTATTCAATCTCTGTTTTACCATTTTAGAATATTATGGATTACTTGAACTCATAAGACACACACAATTTAATTATTGCTAATAAACGTCCAGAAACCAGAAGATTAAAGCACAAAGTCATCAGTCACTGAAGCCTGCCTTCTGCACACTGTGACATCATCTGCAGGGGAGCCCTCAGCTGCCAAAACAACATAACAAATCTCACTGCAGCCGCTTCTAATAAAAATATTCCTATGTAATAGCAGGTCACCTCCCAACCCAATTCACTAATTGCGTTTAACAGCTCACTGGGGAATCGGAGGGGGGGGGGACTGACGTGAACTTTATTACATCGAATCAATCTCTGAATTAGGGCTATCAACCTGTACAGTGAAGACAAGAACAATGCTCGAGTCACTGCAATGTATTCAGTGATGTCATAACAACAACAACAACAAAATACTGGTGAGAGAAGGCCCTTGGTCAAGGATAGTCTTAAGTTTGTGTTAGCTTATTGATCAAGCAGGGGACATTTTTTAAGCCTTAAAGGAAAACGGTTATTGTATACACGTTGCTATAGTGTATAAGTTCTTCCAGATTGCACTAACCAGGATGTGTGGTGTCACAGAAATGTGATCTTCCAGGGCTCCACTGGCTGGAATACTGCCACCAGCTTACATAGAGAGTGTTTTTATTTGAAAACTATTACCAGAGTCGTATTCGTTACATTACAACTCAAGTCAATTAAACCAAATCTGTGGATACTCAATTAAATGTATATTTGATTAAAGTTTAGCCTTGTTCTACCAATATTCAACAAATGGCCTGTGCATGGTAGTCATTCATATGTTACACATAACTTAATATGATAAAACATCAAAGATTATTTATGAAATGTCTAAAAACATTCATATGGGTCATCTCTCACAAGGAATACCTGTAAATTGTAATATAATGCTTTAATAAATGTGTTTTCATTGGCAGAGATGCTTTTAACTAGAGTAAATGTGATAGATGATTACCTAGAAACAACAGCAAATCTGAAGTAAAATATTATAAAGGTACGGAGATAAAAAGGTATCTTTGTACCTTTATAATAATTGAAGTTTGATAAACAGTAGAATAAAATCCTAGAAAACTATCTAGATCTGAAGGAAACCGTTGTTCTAGAAATTAAGCAGCTATGCATGACTGCTTGCATCATTGTGTAAAATCATGTGCTTACATCACCGGAAGGGTTTAGTATTAGGCAATTAAATGCTAAATACCACAAGTTGCTGAAGTATTGTTTTGAAAAAGGGAAATCTGCTGGTGGCGTTGTCCTCAAACCAACAACCTCCTCCTTAGAAAGAAGAATGCATAACCTTAGTCAGAAGAAATGTACGCCAAAGAAAAGACAATAATACGAAGACAATGTCCCTGATGTGATATGTGCCGTGGGTCTGCCGCTCAGCTGGCTGTCTGTGCATACTGTCTGGAGCACAGAGTGATTAGTCAAATTGACATCTGGCTCAAAACACTTTGCCACATCCTCCGGGCTAATAAAGGAACAAAGCCGTGGAGAGTAGCCTGGTGGAAGCTCACTGCAGTGCATGACCCCTGAGTTAGAGGTTCGCAATCGAATTAGACAAAGACAATGCTGTGCCAAACCCGACGTAGGCTTTTGTGATGCCATGCCTGGTAGTCTTCATCCTCCCATATCTGATCTTAGTCATGCTTTCTTGCCAAAAGGAAGTTCCTGCAAACGTCTCTCTTTACAATGGCGCATCTTTTTATTCCTTTATTACTGTAAAAAAGTAGAAAATAAAAACATTTTGTCATTGGTTTCACAGTGCGCCTAACTCTTAGATTCCTCCAGCTGACACGTGTCTTTAAATTCATAAACATTCATTAAATTCATATGCCATTTGGTTTTTATTGATAACCTGAAAGAAAAAAAAAAAACACAAAAATGAACACAAGACAAGGCATCACACACGCTTTAAACCTTATGAGGTGGAAAATATCATTAAAAATGATTGAATAACTTCAAGTGACAAAGTGAAAGCTGTACTGCATGACTGATAGTCCATGAAAGTCTAATATTTCCACAGCAAATAAATACAAAATTAAAAACACAGAAGTGAAAAACACCCATTATAGTATCAAGCAGTTGTTTTTGAATAATCACCGTTAACATTTAGTTAACCATTAATTTTTATTACCCACGTTCACTAATTTAAAACAGAACATTTAAAAGAAAGTTTAAACTGCAAATGAAAAGCACGACAAACACAACTGCTGCGCAAACAGCTCTTTACTATCTTCCTTAGAAACTCTGTCAAGCAGAATGTTTGTGATTAGATTGTAATTGGCTCAATGCAATGTGTCAGAGGATAAGGCATTTAGTAATAATTCTACGCACTTCCAGTGATCTAAGACAATATGTCCTGATGTCAGAAGGCAGTTTCTCAAGAAATATATATAAAAAAAAGATTTGTCGTAAATTGTGATGATTTGCAAAGCAGATAGCTCTGTCGGACTACAGTTAGGACAACGCAATCTGCACTGCAACCTCTGATCACCGTTTCCTGGTATTGCAACACCAGAATTGGCATCTTATTAGGTAAATACAGAGACAGCAGGCGTGTTATTTGTGAAACCTCTTGTGAGTAGCTCACAGGGTGCTATTAAATGGTTTCACTGGTCAGGGTTTATCTAACAATCAAATGTTTTAAAAACACTTTTTTTGTTAATAGATATTCTCCCTGTTTCAATTAAAGAGATTTAATCCCGGCCGGCAATCCTGAAAGGTTCCTGGCTTTAGATGATGCTACCATGTCTCTTAGAAGAAACAGAAACACTCTGATTGGAAAAAAGCAACAACAACAACAACAACAACCAAACTATCTTTTCATCTGTCGTCATCTGCTGTGTGGTATTTGTTGGGAAACTCCCAGATACACGATTACACACTTGTCTTTGGCCTGCAGTCACAGTGTGGAGGTAGGGGTGTGGGTGTGTTGTTCCCTGGCTTTGGCTGTCGTATTCGCTAATCCTTCTGTTTACTATTTGCTCTTCACGTTCAATCTCCCGCCCTCCCTCCCTCTCTCTCTCACACACACACACACAAACAGTCCCTCTCTCTTTTACAGGCACCAAAATACGCACAGCAATAATTTCCAAGTGGCAGTGAAACAAGACAAAGTTAAGGGTTTTCAACAGAAAACAAAACAAAAACATTCTTAGCCTTTTCATTCCTGTTACGGCAAACTGCGGCTGACTAAGGGATAAAAGATCAAAAGAAAACAATCAGCTGTGAAAGGGCATTTAAAGGACTAGGCAGTAAATATGTTTAATTCTACATATCTTTAAATAATTGCTTCTGTTTTACATGTTTCCAATGTATGGAAAAAGCTCATAATTGTGCTTTTCAGGCTTGGTAGTAAAATGGTCCAATTAAAGGAGCTGGATTCGCTGAACCACACTGGTTGTCTGAAAGTAAAGGTCCCTCTCACAATGGGCACACTCATGTATGTACCAAGCACAGGGCATTTACAGCAGCGGCTACTGATGTCTGAAGGAAAGCTGTGTTCTCTGGGAGGCATTCAGGTCCTCTTCATTGTTCTGCCAGAGTGCCTAATATGATTTTAATTTCCATTCATTTAAAAAGAGCCCTCACAGCCTGTGACACATGAGTGTAAGGTTAGTATATACAGGGGGGGGGGTTGTGATTAAAAAAAAAAAAAGGTACTTCTGCATATATGTATTTTTAGATCATGATTCAGACACATAACTGTACTCAACTGACCAAGTCCTTTTCTCTTCCAAAGCTTTTGACTTTTTGTATAAATTCTTTTCAAAAAAAGGCACGTTCCTTTCGTACACGATATACCTCCCTAATGCTTAAATGCTTCTCATACTTTTTATATTAGATTTGTACCTGCTATTCTATTACTAACCAGCCAGCATACTTAACAAATTTGGCCTGAATACGACTCAGTGATATATGCTTAAGGTCTAAATTAATGTCATGCTGTTGAAAATGAGTTTCTAAAAATGGGCGATATGATATGAGCGAAGACTAAGGCAGGCTGATTACTCTAAAAGCAGCACAGAGTTCACTACTCTGAACAATTTATTACATTACATTCCTTTCTAAAAATTGCTGTATAAAATGGGAACTATTGATCGCGGTGCCGTTTAAATGTGTGTAATATTGTCAGTTTGTGATTTATTTTATTGTAGGTTGTGCTGTAGACAAAACCTTCCCCCCATTTCCTGTTATGATGGGGGGCCACATAAACTACTGTTTTAAATAACAACAAATTAGTCTATAATTGCAGCCCTCAGTTATTTCTTGTTTTCAGATCTTGTGTCCCTCGTTCACTTTATAAGGTTTTGGGAGTTGTGAAATGATCAGAAATACGGCTGCATTCTTCAGATCAGCAATAATCGTGGAACTGATGCTCAAATTCTCTCTCATTTCACACCAAGATATTTGCTTTTTATAGTTAAAAACTGACTCCAGAATACAAAAAAGTACAGAAGAAAAGCTTTTGTTTTGTTTTTATGTGGTGTGCAGTTGTGTGTGTGTATGTGTGTGTGTGTGTGTGTGTGGTGGGGGGGGGGGGCAGTTTAGCAATAAGACATCTCTCAGAAAATGTTACACTTGTCATTCTGCATAAGCAATTTCTGATTCATGATTTCCTGTCCCTTCCAGAAAAGAAGCTGCATACAGCATTTAGTTAATTTAACATATTTATGACTATGGCATAAATAAGCACAATAAAAAATATAAGAATAGCATCACTAGCTCAAATACATGTTTTCCCTATCCAATTGTGTAGGTTTATAAAGATTGTAGGCATGATCTTGAGTTCAGTATTCACACAGGACGGGAACAGGCAAAGAACTTGGCAGAAACATACAAATTACGTGTTGTTAAAACAATATATTGCATAATGTACAGATTACAAATGAGGGACTTTGCCAGACATTTCTAATATGCCATCATCAGCTGCATGACAGCAACTATTTTTTTTAATAAAGCTCTCCAAACTTTTCATTAAGGTTCCCAGCTCAGCTTACATTGCCCAATTTAAATGTCATGTCACAGCAATGACAGAATGACAAAAAATAATAAAATGCAAATGTTGTTTTTTTTCATATACATGAAAACTCCACAGTATGTTGGGTTTAACAAAACAAAAGATGCAGCTTAAATGATATTCTTTGGGTTGTCACTTTTAAAAGGTTACAATGAGTATGTTAGTAGTGTTGGCTGCTTGTAACCACATTTCAAATGTGAAAACTATTCTCATGGTGTTCACATACAGCAATTCCCGGTTTTCTGAAGCCTGGCTTCCACCCAAGACAAGCCTTCCCACTCCCACTGCTTGGGTGCTATTCAATCCTTTAGGCAGAAGCACTTCTACCAGTTCAAGTTTGAAAACAAGATTTATACAACAAACAGTCCCAAATGTTCATTTGAGTCTCCTTTCTTGAAACTTTCTTTTTCATTAATCAGCTTAGGATTTGTGAAATTATTGTGATCCAACATCACAAGAAAACAATGAATGGAATCTAATTTAATTTGGGGAGAGACAAGAATTTATTATAATACGAAGAAAACAAGAAATGAACGTATAATTTTGCATTTGCTGGTCATTCCACCATTTTTTTTTTCTGTATATCATGGGTCTTGTCTCTCATCATTTCCTGTAGGTGTCATTTAGTGGAAATCTTGGTGTTTTGCAAACATTATCTACTACACAGAAGATATTGCTTAAACACAAGATGTACGGGCCTGTACCACACCTTCCTGACACTTCCTACAGTGATACAAAGTTTGTGAAAGCTGACGACGATATTGTAACTAAAACATTAAAATCGAAATGCAATTCAGTGCAAAATTGCTTTGGGAATTGTTATGACGCAAACTTTATAAATCCGAACATGAAATTACGCTCATTCAAAACCTTATTCACTGCTTTAAATATCTGGAATTAAAGTACTGTATGATTCCCTCGGCATACTCTTTAAAATCATTTTGTGAAGTGTCTTTGGTTCGCTACGTAAAGGCTATTAAACTGAAACCGAGTGATTATGAATGCCAAGGAACAACTTCCTTTCATGGGTAGATCTGTAAATGGGTTGAGAGGAAATGTCATTTTCTTCTTTCTTTACATTTGATTAAAACATAAATGGGAGTTATTTTATAAAGTAGCAACCAGGAGTCGTCTTAAGAGCTTAGCTGAGGTGAAGATCTTGCAAATGAAACAAAAATTATCATATTAAAGGACGCAATAGCAAGCCAATTAGGAATCAAAATGCTCTTTCCTCATTTTTGTTTATATATAAATACATAGTGTGTATTATGTATTACCATTCACTAGAGGAAAGCAACTGCCTAGTCCCTTCAGATGCTGCCACTGCAATATAGACACTGCTGAAGTGTTCCCAGTTCTGCAGAAAAAACAAAAAGCCAGAATCCTTGAAAACGCACACAAAAAAAACAAGGAAAAGGTCTGTGTTTGTGTGCCTTGTGTCTGTCGGAGCAGGAACTGAGAGGCGTGTTCAACTGCCAGTGACCTCCCAGGGCACGGCCGTCCCAGAGACCCTCGCAAAACAACACACAGCCCAGCCACTGACACTGCGGCTCTGCTTGTTTTTCCTTGCCTCAGAGAGCTGAGACATCATACTTACCGAGCACAAGCCTATGTGTTCAAACGGCACCGTGGCAAAGACAGGCGGCTATCTCTGCACAGATATGATCCGTCTGGAATGTTGTACTAGTTTACGCAAACCCAAATATTTCTGAAATGATGTCAGGTAGCACAGTAAAAAAAATAAAAGAGTGGGCGTTTAATGCAGTACCATTGGTGTTGGTACTCCAGCTGCTATTTCTCTCTCTCCTTCTCAGCATTATTAGGCCATCATGAGTGAGAGGAGAGACAAAGCTACAAGTCCAACAATTGGTAATGGGGCATTAAATCACTTTAAGTTGTCTTAATAATTCATAATCCATCTGATCGGACGTTTTTTAATATTAATCACATCAATGTTTTCTAAAAGGATAACCTTAACTAAACTCTGGTATGTAATACAAACAGACATGTGTTGCCTTAATCAGTTGTTTGTCTTTTCCCTGACTAAGCTGGAAAGCGTCCGACACAGACAAGTCAGACCGTTCCCACTTACTTAACCCCCGCACTCCTTCGCAGCCATCTCTTAATCTCCAGGGCTCAGGACACAGACAGCCCTTTGATTTTGGTTCGAGAGGACCAAAAGGAGCAGACTTCAAAACAAATGATTCACTTATGTATGCCAAACAGATGACACAACGCACTCTGTTCTGGGAATGCACTTCACCTAGGCATTGTGGCTTCTTGAAGGCACAACATGGTTGTTTTTAAAAGATGTTTATCCACACTTGGATTAAAGTTACGCTGAAATCAGTTTAGCAGACATAATGCTCATCAAGGAGAGAAAAACAACTAATTTGTTTGCCCATCCTCTATTACAGTTAACAGAAATACCACGGTCTATACGCGTGGGATTTTTAATTAGCTATTCTTAAAAACATGCCAGTCTATGACGGGGTTTCCCTAACTAGTGTGCCGTTGCACATTGTTGTGCCTTCAGGCGTGGACATGTGTGCCAAGGAATTTTGGAAAAGTTAGACGTAAGAAAAATAAAATAAGAAAGAAAAAGTATAAGAATAAACTTCTCATTAATGAAAAATTAAGTCCTTTACAGAATAGATTTGTGTGCCGTATTGCCATGCTGAATACAGAGACTTTACACTATATACCACTGTACAGCATCAGTAGGTTGTAAATCACAGATCATGTAATTAAAAATAAACTACGTCAAAATAGACAGTAGAAGCATGAATTATGAAATTAATGTAGGCTAAGGTTATTACCTAGTGCTTCATGTTTCAACATCCATTGCCATGGAACTCCTTCTTTGCATGGGATTTGCATGCAATTTGCATGCCATTGTTAAAGTACGGAAATGGGTGATCTGAACAACAGGAGTAAGAGCAGTGCCCACTGTTTCTGTGCCCTCCATGCTATTATTTGACCCTCTGTCATTAAAAAGATATACATGTAAGAATCAGCAAAAATGTATCAATCATAATCAATAGACAAATAAATAAATAAATAGAGGGGTTTTACAGACTTGGCTGAAAGGGCTAGTTGTATAAACATTTTCTCTGCGAGAAGAGAGCAATTGATTTTCAACATCACTAATCATAGAATTCATGCTTTCCCAATATGCAAACTCCCTGTTACCAGTAAACAAATGAAGTGATGCACTAACCTGTGACAGGCAAACTGAAAAGGGAGTGGTCTTGTTGCATCACTGGAATTTGCATCTCTTCCCGTAAAACAAAAAACAAAAACAAAAGCAATAGTTTTTGTCCAGTGCACGTGGCAGCTAGCAAACACTGGTGATGAGAGTTTGCACAATTCTGCTGAATTTACAAAAGCCCAGATTTAGGAAGGGGTCATATTTGATAATACTATGTCATTTGTTAATATGATTTTGGTGTAGTTGTTTCAATGTCGTATATAGACAATACAGACACCATCCACCACAGAATAATAAAGAATCTTCTGGATAAACTTCAGCACTAAGACCTCAAGAGCAAGTATTTCATTTAAAAAGGTCATCCTTCCATGTGTTCACAACGCTTTAGTAACAGTGAAGTGGCAATCCTTCATCAGAGCTTGGCACATATGCTTTTAATGATCAGGTTTAGCGTGGCAATAAAAGTACAAGTTCACACATGTGGGGTATGAAAGCATGGCAGTACTGAATGGGGATGATTATCTGTATATGTATGGGAAGGTTAGAAAAAGAAGTCAACCCCGCTTAAAAGAACACGCCACTCACAGTCTAAAAGTCCCTGTGATGAGCATAAACAAAAATACAGACATGCAGGCTGCCATATTGCTTTTTAGGTTCTTCTATTTCACATGCATTTGTTTACTGAAGACTTTTCATTCTTAATTAAAGGATCATGGGAAAGACTTTTGTGAAGATGGAAAAATAATGCAATAACCATAACCAGTTATATCCCTTTGGACACTGTAAGAATCCAATGCCTACACATTTCCAATCCCAACCTCCCTGAAAGAGCATAAAACAGTCACCGAAACTGAGCACTACTCACTGAAACACAGATACATCTGCGATATCACCTCACAGAAGAATGTACAAAAAACTCCCATGGTTTAAAAGTCATGTAAGCCAAATTGTAAAATACTGGAGCAGTTCGTTTCAGAGTGCATCAGAATTGGACAGGCCTCCAAAAGTGTTGGATCTAGTTCAGAGTGCTAATAAGAAACCTCTTACCAGAAGAGAGTGAAAGCAAAACTGGGTTTGATGACAACTGCTGGAATCTGATAAATATTTTACAGGTGAAACTTTGCATGAAGTACAAAGTTCTAAGTAAAACTGTTAAATGGTGAGATTTCAAAGGTTCTGCTGTCTAAAAGGAAGCTGATATGAGGGGATATGTTAGCAGAAAGACATACTGTTTAGACATTTGTTGATATTGAGGACAGCGCAGAGAATCGGTTGTTTTTGTGGCAGTGAAAATCATGAATCAAGAACTGTAAGGTTCTTACTACTGCTTTGCATGTAGTGTAGTGATGAGAAACACACTATTGTTGATTTGAGTATCATTGCAGAAACCCTTGCCACTTGTGTCATCTCCCAAGTGAATGCATATTTAACAGCCTATATTATTAGAATATAGAGTACATTAGATATCCAGCACTAATACAATCACTAATGTGTTATCATTCATAACCTATAGAAACCAAGTGGGACCAGCGATTTAAATGTTTGGTTATGGGATTGGGCGTATTTCTGCTGTGATTCTTTATGGCATTCATAATCTAGAGCCTGAAACACTGATGAGCTCATAGGTGATATCACACATATAGCGGGAGATGCTGTCACACCGATACAGTTACAAGCTGTCATCCTTAGAAGCGGCCATAGAATATACCTTGACAAATGTCTTTATGTATGCATGGGCACTTGGATTAGAAGGAATAAATTAATCAAACATAAACTGTAACTCCCTTTTTAAAGGAATAACGGAAAATGGGTCTCTCAAAAAATAACAGCTTTACAAGTTAGGTTTAGCAAATAGTTTATTATTTTTGTATTTCACAAAAATGGGATAATCGTTTCCCAAAATATTTTGGTAATGCTTTAGATCAGGGATTTCAAACCGGTCCTGGATATATTTGCTTTGTTAGGTCAATTAAGGATTCAATTAAGCAATTAAGACCTCAGTTGGAACAAAAACCAGCAGGGCAGGGGGTACTCCAGGACCGGTTTGAAAACCACTGCTTTAGATTATGTGGACCAATTTAATATGAAATACATATTAAACTGGTAATCAGCTAATAATCAGATAATAATTTATCTAATATCTATCTGTGCCAACAAACAAGAGCATTAAACTGTGAAGGAAGTTAAAAAAATGGCTCAGTCATCTAAAGTGGAGCCATCAGACCCATTATGGCAAGTTACAAGAAACAAATCAGGCAATCTTTGATATCTCCACTTTAGATACCTGAGCCAGTTTTTTTTTAACATTTACATTGTTTTTGGTCGAGATAGATATTACATTATCATTCTATTGAACTTTAATTATCATGTAGTTCAATGTTAATTGATTATCAATTGAATGTATATTTCATATTAAATTGGGTCACACAATCTAAAGTATTACCAATATTTTAACTATGTTAATTTATATTGTAATACATGTTCATAAACCAGGTAATAAACTCCCTAAAAGTAATAACCACTGCCTCACCAAAACATGATATAAACAGAACAGTAATATTTTCTGAATCATAAATCTCTGATAATCTATCATTTTCTTATCAGGGCGATATATAATTACTGTGCTGTTAATCTATATTATAATCTTAAAGTTACTGTTACTGCTAAGTGGTCAGTTGTCATTGTCCATGTTGAAGTAATTTGAGGGTTAAGAAACCCTGATGGTAAACCGATAGATTGCCTTATGTTTGTATAAATCAGTCTGTGCACTTTTTCCACATGTAACTGCAATTCATCTGGAAGACACAGCAAAAGAAACGTGAATATGTTGCTTTCACACGGGAATGCAAACTGTAAGCTCGGTTGTTAACCCTTCCCTTCCTGGCATTTGTCAAAAGAACAGAAGAATTATATGTAAGACAGAGGATTAAGGCCGGCTTAAACTGTGGTTATATATGTGTTAATACTCTGTTGTCGGTACATGCATTTCAAAGGGTGGGATGGAACAGAGACATGGATTATCATGTATTAGTGTTATTTTAAGTAATCAGCCATGCACACTTCTGAAGAGGTTTCAAGTTTTGCTGAATGCAGAGAGAACACAATCCAGTTTAGTTTGTAAAAATAGTTTGAGATATTTGGTGAATCATTGCCGACTAGCCTGTGTTTTGTGCAAAAAAAGGTAGTTAATCAGGACTGCTGTTTGCAAATGAAATGAAAAGATGATAATACATAAATGGCTTACATTTGGAAAGTGAAGGGTTTTCAATTATAATAGCTTAAACAGATTATACAATGACTAGGAGGTAGAGTACAATATGTAAACTTTTCAACTTGGGAGGCCTGGGTTCAAACTCAGAACCTGAATCTTTTTTGTGGCCTTACAAATGATGTGCAGAAAATCTATATCACAAAACAGTCATTACAAAAATTGCACACCTACATAGACTTAATGCATACACAAAACTGCTCCTCCATTGACTGTACCCTTTACTGTTGTATGAAGCAAATATTTAGTACATTTTAGCATTTCAGGTTACAGTACTGTACAATTACACACATTATCAATGATCAAACAACAACCACAAGTCAATTTAACAAATTAATCATAAGTATGTGAACTGCAGTTCATCAACTAAATTATAAAAAGCACCATAAAAAAGTTGTAAAAGTAAATCTGGAGGCTTCATGAGTAATTGATGCCTGTATATTGTGACAGTTCAATAAAAGGGTGATTTCAGGAGTTGGCAACCTGCCTCCCCAACACCTCATCTTGGACACAGATCTTCAGGGGTTGGTTCCATTATAACAGACTGGACAAGCATTAGGATGCATCTTTCCCTGCCAGAGGCTGAATGGTCTTCTAGTGAAACTGATTTGTAAGGGAGCAGGGATAGATAACTTGAATATAATTGCAATACACCCAGCTAGCAGCCTCATACTGGTAACAAAACAGTACCAGTTGTCTAAAAAAATCATTTGATTATCCGTCCCCCTGCCTCTTTAATTAATATCGCACCACCTATTTTCTTTGGCTATTTTTTTGATTATGTATAGTCTACAAGCCTACTTACAACTCAAACACATGAGCAGGGTACAACGGACAGAAAGAAGGATTTATTTCAACTAGGATCAGAAGGACCAAAACACTGCAGATGTTGAGGTGTCCATCTGTCCATCTACCAACATGAAAGCAAACGCAACTTTTCCGCAGAGAGCCAACAAGCCCAGTTGTAACTCAAGAGACACCTGCTACAGCTCCAAGCCCAAGACCCAGTCATGATCAAAGCTATCAGTAAGAGACGTCTTACTTACTCTACAAAAGCCATTCTTATGAATTGAATGCAATCTCAATAGTATGCAATGAAAGCAAAGGCAGTAAACTTCATATCAGTATCAATATTTGATTATTCTTGTTGTGTGTTTGTCACTCAGTGGTTACAACGCGAAGGGCGCAACGCAAAACAATACCTGATTGATTGATTGATTGATTGATTGACTGACTGACTGACATCATGTGCAATGCAAACCAATCGTTGAGAAACAAACACACGCATGCAATAACACGAATGGGCATGGAGGGGGAAACTAGTAGTACAAATACACAGTAATTACTCACATATCTTCTTAGTTTTTTCTCGGGGGGGGACTTTCGCAGCCAGCCTTGACAGATAATCTCTCCTCCACTCATGCTTTATATCACAACGTTGAAGTTTCCTTGTTCTCCCAGTTTACTGCATTCAGTGCACTCTGCTAGTGGTATCCTGGTCCCATTCACTTCATGCTGGTGTGGAAAATGCAGTGCTATCAGTATCAGACACGCTTTGGTGCAATCTGGTCCCCCATTGAACAAAGCAGCAACTCTGCAGGACAGCACACAATAAACAAAGCTCCTCTTCTGTGATCATCTAATGCATAGTAGCTCCAGTTCAACCCTGTGTGTGTGTGCGCTGGTTACAAATTACCAGCAGGGAAGCCAGTCCCGTAGTCAGCAAGCAGCAGCTACCGTGATGTAGGAAGTGGGGAGTGCGCTGTTTCCAGAGCACACCCCGCCTACAGCGCTCAATAGGACGGGCTTAAAGGGATCAACCTCCAGAGGCTCGTCAGACACAATTCAAGGGCTGTGAGTGAGCAGCTCTACCATGCCTTTAAACTGGTGCACTATTGATGTGCGATTTTTGGTTCGGTTAGGATTCCCGTTTATCTTCCAGTCCAGAGCATAAAGGATTGAAGAACATAATGCACTGTTTTAACTCCACAAGCAAACAAGTGATAGAGAACAAAATTCAATATGAAGAAAGTGAATGGGGAGAACCACAGAGAAACAAGAGTCCAAGGCAGGGACATGCCCTCAGTGAACAATATTAAAGTCCTTTATTCAATTAATTGCCTTATATAATTGACAATTGGTCATTGTGAAATCAAGTGGTTTTGCTTTGTGGCACTTGTTGGGTTGCACGCATTTCTAGCTAAAGTTTAAGTACTCTTGGTACAAAAGAAAATACAAATATTGATGTGTTTTTAAAACCCCGGCTTGCCAGTTCATTAGCCCAATCTTCAACAGATGTGTGATTTAACAAAAAGTGAAAGGAGGGATTTCATGTTATAAGAACAACCTTGCACTTTAATTGTTTAAAAAATAATGACCACTCTGATGTATATTTACATTTTGTTAGTATTTGGAAAATGAGATGATTATGATTGAAACAATATACAAGGGTGGTATATGTGCTTTACAAATCAAGACAGGATTGGGACACAAGTTAGACGGCAAACCTATTGAAGAGGAATGAAATGCAATGAGATCTTGTTGGGAGGAAACATCCATTGGGATGTTATGATTAAATCTTAGTACAAGCCAGGATAAATCGGCTGATGCCCTGCTGTACTGATACATCTGCACTGAGCACATACTAGCACTGCAAAGGCAAAGCAGCTGAGATCGCAAAAGAGAAGAAGGACACCATCTAGTGAATGAAAAAGAAACTTCAAGTTGTGAATAGGTTTACCAAACTGAATGTGCTTTAACATTTCAATGTTTATTACACTTGTGTGTGTGTGTGTGTGTGTGTGTGTGTGTGTGTGGCTTCCTATACTTCAGTGTTTATTCTCTTATACAGCCTAGGATATATGTTGACTAACGGCTTTAAAATGAATCTAATTCATACGCAGTATTCACTGGACTCTCCTGGCCAGCCAGGCTATTGACAAATCCAAGACTTGACATTTAATAATAGTTACCCAGTATTACAAGCATGACCATTTTCCACAGAACTCATATTGCCACAATGTTATAAATGTTAGATTTTCATTAATGTATTAAGTAATCTGAAAAATACTTGGACTGTCTTTTGCAATTTCTCAGAATTTTGTTTGGCACATGAATGGGAAACATGAATGAGAAACATTAATGTTAAATATTACACTTTTTGTAATGCACTGTGGGGGGAAAATAAAACGGATTTGACGACTAAGCACTATGCAAAACATGTGAATCAGGGGGAATTAGCAATACATTAAAGCAAAGTTAAGGTTACTGCAAATCAAAAGCTGCTACCTGAAATCTTTTAAAAAACTCCAATATAATTGAGGCAAATTATACAGCTGAGGAAAGTATCAGTTCTGCAGCTAGATAACATTAAACTCACTGATCACTGACTTTAGCACACTGACCACTCATAGAGGAGTGAAGGGAAAATACATTAACAAAAACCCTGGCATACATTTTCTGGAACATTATCATTCATTTATTAAAAAAAAAAAAAAAAAAAAAAAAAAAAAAAAAACATTCAAAGTCCATGTGACAAGAAAACAAAGGAATACCATTTTTGTGTACAGCTTGTTATATGTGGTAGATTTGTCTTCTGTTCAAAGTTGACAGGAATGAGTAAACCGTGCAAATGGAATTACATCTTTAATATTGTCAACTCCCAAGATGCACCGCAAATAGCGTTCAAATCCCATTCCGAATCCACCATGCGGTCCTAAACCCAACTCCAAGTACCTTAAAAACAATCAAGAAAAAACACCAATTTCCCTCTTAGCAATACAATACAGAGATGTATATATGAGCACATACTGAATGTAACTGTTTAGTTAATTGTGTTCCTACCATTGGTATGCATCCTTCATCCCTGCCCTACAGACAACAAAACAAAAAAACAACAAAAGTGAAAATAGCTTGATGAATATACAAACAATGCAATGTTGAAGCTGAAAATTTGGGAACATTTAAAAAGAGACTGGATAGGATCCTTGGATCACTTGGTTATTAATGGACACCAAATGAGCACGATGGGTCGAAAGGCCTCCTCTCGTTTGTAAACTTTATGTTCTTATGTTCTCATAAAGAACTGCAGCGGTTCTTAGATTTGATCAAACTTGAATCATAAACTTTAGTTTAATATCATAATTTAACAAGCCTTGCTGCAAAAGCAGTCTTAAAGATAACGCTGAAAATGCTCTCAAATATAAGGGACTGATATCAAAAATGATCCCTAAGCACTTGAAGGTGTCAGATCTGTTTGGCTCTCTTACATTGAACTGGATAACTATGTATTTCATGAGAACCTGTGGACCTGTGTTGAAGATGCTTATCCACAAACGTGATGCCTAAAGCAGCATTACTTACTTGTCAAGGCGTGAGCGCAGCATTTCAGATCGCTCCTCTCTGAGACTCCCTCCGCACAGCTCTCCTACTCCCGGCACTAAAAGGTCCACAGCAGCCACCTAAGAAAAATAAACCAAAACATCACCCCTCCAAAACAAACCCATATTACCTTACCTGTTGCTGGGATCATCTTGCATGTCACCATTTACTTCTGTCTGTGGTGGATTCTGATTGTATAGATGCATAAATCATTTTAGTAGATTTGCATTCTTTAAACAGGAAATACTTTCTGAAACGTGGACAATTGCTTTTCCTATTCTTCTGCTGCTTCTTATTCTTATTGTCAGTCAGATAACTTATTATGCATCCTGGTGAGATCAATGCTGCTTAAAGTCTAAAAATAGTTATTATTTACATCCTCTTTACAAGAAGGAGAAAAAACTGAAACACGCCACAGGGAGTTTGGAAAAACAGGCCCCAAGAGACAAGGGAAGTGATACTAGACGAATCAGGCTGAAATATCTGTCCTGAGATGTAATATCAGCTCTATCTATATATTTTAACTTCTATCCACACTTAACCCTGTGGATTCCACACAGTCCAAATAAGAAGACACTACAGCACAGCTCATGTCACATCTGCTTACTGTATGCTGTGGTTGGTCGCCATTATCTCTTGCATAGAAAGGCTTCAGGTCGTAGGGGTAGTTGATGACGAAGACTGGAGCATTACCGGAATGCTGTACCAAGTATTTCTCATGTTCAGTCCGAAGATCACAGCCCCACTGATAAGAATGAGACCGACTTGGAGTAAGACATGGTTTAAGAATAACATACTAACTGTGCCACAGGTTTCACACTCACATATCATACATGCGTACACACACATACAGATAAGCTGGAAAGTCCTTGAATGTTTAATAGCTAATCACTGTAATTTAATACTGCATTATGTAAGGGATAACACAATGCATACTATTGCCATCAAATGGGAATACCACAACAGCATTGTTTCTATATCTGAGCTAAAAAGGCTCTATTCTGAGACCTGTCAATGCAGCAAAGTTGTGGATAGACAACACTGACAAGTACTTGCCTCTGGCTTGAAAGCAAAAGTCTGTGCACTATTCTTCAGCACTTCTATTGCCTCCGTGTATGAAAGCCTAAAGAACAAGCAGAGTTTATTTCAAGCAAAAGATTCAAAGCAAAAATCTTAAAGTGATTGGGAAAGCCTCACACCAAAGCACTTACACTGTAAACTTTTTCTTCAGCATGTCATTCAATCTGTCCTGGAATGCCAAAACAAAATGTTAGTCCTCCAGCTGTTAGCCAGAATAGAGCAAGGGCAAAGAAATGATAGGAGACTATTTTCAATTTACCTTATGTCCCGGTGAAACGTACTCGTGGCAGAAGTCCACATCCTCCGCACACTGGGAAAGAATGCCCTCTGTCACAGTTTTGAACAGGTCCTCCATTACCTTCGAGGGGAAACGGCAAGACAATCTTGTGAACAACTACAAAAAATATATCATGAAACTCCATCTGATCTGCAGAGGATATTTCACAGTGTGACATTGCAGAGACTGCTCATCAAGAACAGTGAACATCAAGGAAATGCGATCTGTGAATTCACCTGTATGCTTCTTTATGTGCCAGCAATGTAAAGTGATAGATATGTACAATGCATATTTTCTGAAAAATAGCTCTGAGACATCTAACAAGACGGGTTCACAGTAAGGTAATGTTCACTGAATCCTGGTTAGGAAATTTAACCATAATGTAGTGATGTCTGCTGCAACACCTGACATGCCATTAATAGACACCGAATGACAATTAGGTCAATGCAGAATGTGACCGATCATGAGTAATTTACACCACAAACAGACTTCCTTTATTTCCCCTTTCTACACTAAAATGTAGAATACTAGTTTCTAATTAATTAGATGTACTGTATTTTCAGAAACCACTTCTTTCTAGTAAAGGAAAATGATACTTCAAAAATAAAACAAAACAAAACTGAAAGCTGACCAACAAGTCAGCTGTTCAAGAAAACTTCAACCTCAGCAATTCTTGGCATTTGTCTAAATGTAAGTGTCTTTACACTTGTAAGTGACATTATGTTTAGATTCTTAATTATAAGTCTTGGGTGAATAGGATAACTACATTTAAAAATATATAATTCTTAAACAAGTATAGTTTAAACTATTTATTAAACTAAGCCAATTAGAGAATAACTGTTTCGTGTTATGGGGGGCAATACTGTAGACTGCAAATGTACATAGATGAAACAATCCTTATTTACCCTCATAATATCCTCCAGTGAGTTTACAAAGCACATCTCCGCTTCCACCATGTAAAACTCTGCGAGATGTCTTCTGCTCCGGGAGTTCTCCGCTCGAAATGCGGGGCCAAATGTGTAGACACAAGGAAAAGCCCTGAAATGGAAACAGAGCGCTCAAATACAGGCAACATACACTCACCTAAAGGATTATTAGGAACACCATTCTAATACTGTGTTTGACCCCCTTTCGCCTTCAGAACTGCCTTAATTCTACGTGGCATTGATTCAACAAGGTGCTGAAAGCATTCTTTAGAAATGCTGGCCCATATTGATAGGATAGCATCTTGCAGTTGATGGAGATTTGTGGGATGCACATCCAGGGCACGAAGCTCCCGTTCCACCACATCCCAAAGATGCTCTATTGGGTTGAGATCTGGTGACTGTGGGGGCCAGTTTAGTACAGTGAACTCATTGTCATGTTCAAGAAACCAATTTGAAATGATTCGACCTTTGTGACATGGTGCATTATCCTGCTGGAAGTAGCCATCAGAGGATGGGTACATGGTGGTCATAAAGGGATGGACATGGTCAGAAACAATGCTCGGGTAGGCCGTGGCATTTAAACGATGCCCAATTGGCACTAAGGGGCCTAAAGTGTGCCAAGAAAACATCCCCCACACCATTACACCACCACCACCAGCCTGCACACTGGTAACAAGGCATGATGGATCCATGTTCTCATTCTGTTTACGCCAAATTCTGACTCTACCATCTGAATGTCTCAACAGAAATCGAGACTCATCAGACCAGGCAACATTTTTCCAGTCTTCAACTGTCCAATTTTGGTGAGCTTGTGCAAATTGTAGCCTCTTTTTCCTATTTGTAGTGGAGATGAGTGGTACCCGGTGGGGTCTTCTGCTGTTGTAGCCCATCCGCCTCAAGGTTGTACGTGTTGTGGCTTCACAAATGCTTTGCTGCATACCTCGGTTGTAACGAGTGGTTATTTCAGTCAAAGTTGCTCTTCTATCAGCTTGAATCAGTCGGCCCATTCTCCTCTGACCTCTAGCATCAACAAGGCATTTTCGCCCACAGGACTGCCGCATACTGGATGTTTTTCCCTTTTCACACCATTCTTTGTAAACCCTAGAAATGGTTGTGCGTGAAAATCCCAGTAACTGAGCAGATTGTGAAATACTCAGACCGGCCCGTCTGGCACCAACAACCATGCCACGCTCAAAATTGCTTTAATCACCTTTCTTTCCCATTCAGACATTCAGTTTGGAGTTCAGGAGATTGTCTTGACCAGGACCACACTCCTAAATGCATTGAAGCAACTGCCATGTGATTGGTTGGTTAGATAATTGCATTAATGAGAAATTGAACAGGTGTTCCTAATAATCCTTTAGGTGAGTGTATATATGACGTCTTCCTATAACACATCACACAACCCTTTAATGACAATAGGAAACTTCAACTTATCTGAAAGCCGAGTGTACTTTAAAACAAAGTCATGAGATTCTGCTCTGTTGATGAAGTAAATAATGATGTGCATGTGAATGGAAATTCAAAATGCAAAGCTAAGTAAAATAATTGTTTGTTCCCAGGTGCATGTTAACATACTATTACTTAATATACTGCATACAGTTTCTAATTGAATTTGCTGCAGCCTTTGTTGTTTTGTGTTTTCTATCTGGAATGGCCTTAAAAGACACCCATTAATTTAATTGAAATGGACTACAAATCATGTTATGTATAAGAATATGTATAAGACATTAATGTCATCTATTCTAGTTAAAAAATGTTGCCCTTTAAAGACAACTGCCAGTTGAAAAGCAATCAATTATAGTGTGGTGGTATTAAAATCAATCCCCAAAAGCAAAATGTATGATATACAGCACAAGCACAAACAGGAGAAGTGCCTAAAAGCTTAATCTGCTGCAGAATATCTATAGCTTGGAAAATGACATCCACCATACTGTGTCACTGCATTATATCAAATGTTCAGCTAACTAGAAAAATAAAAATAAAAAAGGAATTGTACTAATGGAGCAGAAAGGCAAATTGTAAGTTCTACACTACCCATCTACCATTACCATCTTCCCAAGAGCTAGTTTTAATGAATAACTGATTGAAATTCAATTTGGCTCAAGATCCTGTTGTGATTTTAACTCTTCAGAAAGTTCAGCCTGCTGTCAGGGTTTCTTCTATAACCTCTGTGGATTTTTTCTTACAGGGCCTTCTAAACTTCTAAAAGCATCTAGAACAGATGAAAGGAGGAAGTGATGTCAAAGTGCCAGGAAGCATAGCACCCCTGGAGACAGAACCGGAGTGTGCGTCCCTCACCCGGCCATAACCTCCAGATGCAGTTGCCCGGACACCGTCAGAAACGCGGGGGCAGAGAAGAAGTGGCCCTGCTCTGCATCCTGACCCCTCTCTCCGACTGGAGGCTGGAGGCAAGGAAACACCAGTCAACCCACACATCTATGGCTACAGTTTATCTGGAATGGAGAACCACGGACCCCAGAGAGACCTGGGAAGCTCTTTGTATTACATTGAAAATTATACATTTTGTTTGGCTATTACTGATTGAAATGGTATTTAACAGTATTTTTGGTGGGAAGCGCTTTGCTGCTGTCTGTCTGCATGTGTGCCACCTGCTTAAAGTAGATCAGGTCAGGTAAGCAGCACATTCTTCACTGTGGGTTTAGCGCTGCAAAGTGCCTGACATTATTATCAATGTTTCAGTTCTGAATAAATACCATTACATTTTCTGTCTTACATAACATTCCTGAGGTCCTTCCGTGCTACCAACTAAGCAGATAGATTAATTCAGGCCTGAGGCTTTTTCTAATTCTGTTAGTAGACATGTCACACAAAACTTATTCACACACTCAATTTCCAGCCCCTTGTGTTCACAGGAAAGCAGTTGTTTGGAAAGAGGAAACAGCCACAGCTGTGCACTTACCTCCTACATCTGCCCCTAAAAGGGATTGCATGTTCTTCCCTTCAAGGCATTTTTAATCACCCTTCAGTCATATGGTGTCTTAGTTTCAGAGGGAATAAATTGTACATCTACTGAATACTGAGCTCTCTGTAGGTAAAATAAGACCAGCTACCTATCTCTGTAGGCTACTTCATCAAAATAAATGCCACAATTGTCAAAATTGTATTTAATCACTGACTCCAGACAGAGCCTGTTTAGAGCACAATGTGGGTGCTGTACTTACTTCAACTTGGAACATTGTCCCAGCACCCTCACAGTCATTGGAAGTGATAACAGGGGTATGGATCTGCACAAAGCCATTATCCTAAACAATTAGAGAAACAGAAAATACAAATGCAAACAATTGTTTACTTTAATTGTTTGCTCATTTGAAAGTTAATGCTTACTTCCTTAGCTCTTTTCGTTTTACAAGTAAGTGACTTATTCTTTACGGCTATAACACCTTAATTATGCTCTTTCTATAGTGAGCTGGTTGTTAATAGCAATATATTTCAGACATATGAAGACAATGCTTAATTTAAGTTTGAATATGCTTTCATTAGCTTTTTGTAAAGAGTCATCTTTGCAATTCAATGAGTGGGCACAGAGCACTCATATTGTTCTATAGTGCCTCTTTGTGGTCAGAAAGTGGTAGTGACTTTCATTAATTTGTAGTCAGACAAAGAGGACTAAATGCTGCAGACCTCAAATTTAATGAAAGTCAAAGTTTACTTGGAAACCTAACTATAGCCCAAACCCAAAACTATTACTAATACTATTATAATACTATACTATCAGGGGTGGAGAAATCCATAGAAAATTGGGACCGGACTGTACTGTTTCAAAGCCCGTGGTACTACTGCGATTCTACATAAATACTGAACTTGATTAACGCAGCACGTTGGGCTGGAAATAGGCAACAATTTAGGAATGGCACGTTATTTTTGTAGATCGCACACTGTCTCTGTATTCTGCAGTGGGAAGGGACAGTTTACAATAACGTGATTTATTTTATTAACTGTAAGGTAACTGCAAGCAGTCTATGTAGGTATGATAGCTGATATTGAGAGGGAGACCATCTCTGTCCAGAGTCCAATGCATTAGGAATAAAGCAATGCTGAATGTAATTATTTTATGAGCTACTGCTTGACCTAATGTCTACTGTTCTAACATTCACGGATGTGTTTGGTATTAAGACAGGCTCATATTTGCTGAAATTAAGTAGCTATGGTTTGAATGTACATGGACCAGGGTTTCCATATTCAGGCCCACCTGGCCAAACAAATGTGCAAAAAGAATGTTCTTGTCATTCGTGTCAAAAAAGTCCTCTGCTCAGGTCAGTGCGTTTAAAATTAAAATTATATTGTCATAATATGGTAATGCAGTCGCTTTCTCAATGACACCCCAAGTTTATAATACGTTAAAGTATAATAATTATACATGTTTAAATATTGCAAACAGATGACTGGAGCATTTTAACTTGCGCATTGTTACATTCACTTACTTCATCTATGAAAATCTCACTCGAGCTCTTTGTAGGCCTTCTATTTTTAGACAGAGATGCAATAAAGTTTTTATTTGTTTCCAGTACAGTAATAATATTGTGACACATAGTAGTGATTTCTTCACCCCTGACACTTTAATTAAAAGTATTTAAATTTGAGAGTAATGAACCTGAGAAATTAAAATGTCACAGATGATCAATATATGGACATATTAGTTAATGCTGCGCATTTCATAAATCTACTACACACTCTGTAGCAATTCCATCTGGAGTGAGCAACTACGGAGACCCCTTCATTGCACTTGTTATATCTGAAATATTTTGTGTATGCTTTTAGGTGTGCAAGAGTTTATCCTTGTAGCCCAACAGCAATATTCACAATACAAAATTATTTATTGGTGGTTCTAAGATTGGATTTTGCTACAGATTTCTAAATGCAAGAGGCTGATCTGTAACAGTTTGGGATATTTAAATGGCTTTCTAAAATAGTTTTTTGTCAACAACTTGTCAATCAATACAAAAATAAGCTGAAGAGAAAGTTTACTACAAAGAGGCATTTTGTATTGATCCTAAAGTAATGTTTGAGCAACAAAGAGGGGAAGGGGATCTTCAGAGTCCTACCTTGAAGAAAGAATGAATGGCAGAAGTGGCTTCACTTCGTATTCTCATCAGAGAACTGAAAATCTCAGTCCTGCAGCGTAGATGAGGGAACTGTCTGATGTATTCCAGAGAATGCTTCTCCTTTACTTTAAAAGGAAAATTCTAAAAAAAAATAAAACATAAAAATACTTTTATAAATTTAGAAACAATTTAAAACACACATAAGTCAGACAAGGTATGTGGTTAGCTTTCCATTGCTTTAACATGTATTTTTTTTTAAACACAAAATAACAATGCAAAAGTGTGAATTTAATTTAAGTTTAGTAATACAAGTTCACAGAGCATTGTACACATTTTAAGAAGTAAAATAAATAGTGGCTGGTCAATGACAGGAGGAAATACCGAACAAGTCAGGTTTGTCCACTTATTTCTTTTTTTCTTTTAGAAGAACTGTTGGCTCAGTGTGGTACAACAGATTCTATGGGGCCTCAAAGGGCTCAGTAGGAAAACTGTGCCACTTTAAAGTTTTGAAAGACTGAAGGATAACCATTCTTCTTTAACTCTATGCAGCACGATGATACAATCCCCAAATCCCTCTTCAATTCAACCCACAGTTGCAGGGATTGTAGTCATCTCCAGTATTTACCAGAATCCCTAGAAAGCTGGTGTGGGTCTGCTGGAGTACGTAACACTAACCAGCACAAACGAATCTCAATGGCAATAAACAGGTTATCACTGAATCCACGTACAGATCATTTGGAAATACTGTTTTCATCCTAATAGATGAGCATGACCTAATAGAAGCACACCCCTATTATCCTCATAATGTAGCCAATTTGCTAAAATAAGTTTTACTTAAACTTGTATTTAAAGTAAGAACATTAAATAAACAGGAAGGCTTAATCACCGACTATGTCACCCACTGTATCTATGGAAGCATTTTAGTGCCAAAGTACAAAACAATACATATGTTGAAAAAGAACAATTATCTGCATATTGCATTACAGGACGTTGCAAATTTGTCGTGCCATAATTAAATCCCTGTTAACTGCTTTATAGCATTGTAGTATTTCAGTGCCACAAGTAAATGTAAAACTAATGCTTTACATTGCTCAAAGCAGATGCGATGACAGTGACTGAATTGAATGCAATACACACATTGCATTGCAGCTCGTCAGTGTTCTGTTTTACATGATGGCTCTGCAAAAAGAGTGCCAAAATTAAATGCAAAGTAGGGGCAGAGATTGGATAGCATTAACATATGGGGCGGGATTATGGGCGTGGTTGAGCCTGGAGCTGAACTGATTGGCTTAGCGCAGCCCAACGAAACCTCCACAGTCATTCGGTCTACGTCTGTTAACGTGCAATCAAACTAGAGACAAGTCTGAATCAGTAGCAGATTTGCTGTGAGAAGCAGCACAACCAGGAAAGTGTGCCCCTAGCCAGGCTAATTTGGTATCAATATACACAACAATGTAATGTGTCATGTTTCTTTTTCATTAAGTTTAGTTAATTTAACTGCTGGAGCATTTCAAGATTCAAATTTCACCTAAGACATTTGCAAAGACCCCATCTTAAAAGTATCCCACAATACCTCTGGTTACGACTGAGAACCGAGTCTCATATTCCCCAAAACACAGCAAAAACACACAACCAGAGGACCTGACGATCTGGTCATAGTGTTTAAACACACCCCAGATCAGAGTAAGTTAGTCTTATGAGGAAAGCAACATTGGTTGAAACCTCAATCATATACAAAAAATATACACTACCAGTCAAAAGTTTTAGAACACCCCCATTTTTCCAGTTTTTATTGAGATTTAAGCACAGTTTTTAAGTACAGTTTCCTACACCATAAAAAGGCACTTGGAAACTGGAGGAAACCCTGACAGGAAGAGGGCTGGCAGAACCAAAGCCACAACACAATCAGAAGACAAGTTTCTGAGAGTCAACAGCTTGCGTGAGAGGCGGCTCACAGGACAACAGCTTCACACTGGTCGAAGTAAGCAAGTCTCAGTTGATGGTGATGGTCTGGGGCTCTTTTGCTGCAGAGACAACGACTTGCACAGAGTGAGTGGCACCCTGAACCAAAACGGTTACCACAGCATTTTACAGCGCCAGGCGTATTTCCTCTAGTTGGTCAGGGGTTCATCCTACAGCAAGATAATGACCCAAAACATTGGATGAACTGGACAGAAGGACGAAAGAAAAAGTGCAACACATTTGTGGGAACTTCTGCAACAGTGTTGGGAAAAGCTTTCCAAACAGCATTTGATTTCCATTGTAGAAAGAATACACTGAGACATTAAACTGCACAAATTTCAATTAAAAACTGGAAAAATGAAGGTATTCTAAAACTTTTGACCGGTAGTGTATATTTTAAAATATGTAATTAAAACAAGCTATTTTCTGAAGTAAACATGGAATGAGTGCTGCTATATATGTATACCACAAACTGCTGCACTGCAATGCAATGTGTGTATTACCCCCATTTAGGTATCCCCTCCAAAAACGATTTAATCACTACTCCAAACTTTTGGGTACGGAGAGGTAAAATCCACTGAGATCAGCATAGTGTACTGGATATAAACCATAGGATTTACAGCTTACCACAGGGTGACCCTCTCTGATCACTTGGATGTGCTGTGCCTGCAGTTCCACAGGCTGTTTCTGATGGGGACTTTTTTCCAGGCTTCCTGTTATTTCAACAGTACTTCCAAATGTAAGGCGACTTTGTAAAACAAAAATGAGGGTGTATTACCAAGTGAATGCAATCTCAGTAAATAACATGCCATACACAACACAAAGAATACCAAACACTACAAAAAATATGAAATACCAGTTTCAATGACACACTGTGACAGTATTAAGGTATGTAGAGGTTTTTCTAGAATCTATATAATAATAAATTAAAAAACAGATTTGATATAAATGATTATCTAATTTAGCTATAGGTATGTCATTTCTATATCTATTTATAGGTAGATATAAATTATATATGCACACAAAAAAAGTTTTGACCGCTTTCAACTGTCAGTAATAGAATTCATGTGGCTGAATTACTTCAGCAGAAGAAAAATATTTGGAAAAATCAGATGCTGTGAGCAGTATTCATTTTATTTATAAAACTAAAATGCTGCAGTCAGTATCTCTATTTATCCAGGTAGACTCTCGCTGGGAATACCAACATTTGGAAACATTATGGATGAGCAGGTTCTCATTTCCATAATGAAACAGGAAAGACTGCCTCATCCAGTCACCGATTTCGTTGCAGCTTTTCAGTATCTACTTTCATGCCGCATAATTTCAAATGATAAAGGGTCAACACTGAGCTGATGATAATGTTGGCTGAAATGCTGACACTTTTGTCTTGACCAGAGCTATTTCACAGGCCTATGTAGCGTGGAATATCCTCAGATCTGCATCTGCACAACCACACTGCACACACAATCGACAAAAATGCTTCAATACACTCTCAATGGGACAACAATACACAGCGCAAATAATCACCAAACTTTGATTAATGAAATTTGTGAAAAGGTTATCACTAGTGAAATGTATTTAAACAAACAAATATTGAATTTGCAATATAAAAAGTGTAGCCTACTTGTTCAAAAGTGACTTAAGTTCTGCCATTAAGAGCATGTATTTTCTAGATCAAGTCAAGAGGGGTCGCTAATGTCAATTGAGGGCTAAATCCTCTTGGTTGCCTAAGAGAATTCCAAAATCTTTTCTTAAAATGAATTGATGAATTGACCAATTTCCTAATAAAACGACTGGAGTAAATTGTGAAATCCTTGCTTCAAGTCAGTGGCCAAACCGAAAACGTAACATTAGTGTGATCATGAATGCACAGCTGTGCAGAAAGTGACAGAGACACAACATTATGTGGTTATTTGTTAATTGTGTATAATTTGCAGAAAAAGATCCAAGATCAAAGTAGAGGGTAATTCAGCCAAGTATTGAGAAAAAAACAACAACTTGAAGATGCTAAATGTACGCTTTTGTAATGTTTTGTGGTTCTATACCAGCGGGGGGTTGTGGATGCAAGATGACATGAGAAAAACAGTGAATTAGTGATGCATACATTGAGGGAAATGCTAAGGAGTGAATTATATGATAATTACAACGAAGTGTAATTTAACAACTCATTACTGAGAGAGTAGAATAATGAGAAAGTGTGATTGTTTATTAGTGCACTAAATAGCATTTTATTGGCAGTGATGTGGGGGGTGGGGGGCATACAATTTAAGGGTAAAGTTTTTAACCACATCCCGTCTGAGGACATACCTGTCATACATCTCTGAACTGGCGACTACCTGCAGACTCTGAAGGCAGCTCCCATCATTGACATGGAGAAACAGGTGCTTTTTCTTTTTTTGCATAGAACGGACATAGCCCTGAAGGGGAAGCAAGCAAATCATTGGGCTGAACTGCTGGTACTCCCATCCTGTGGTCACACACCCCTTTCAAGGATTTGACACAAAACCATTCTGCTAAAGAAATGTTGACAATTTCTCTAATTCTGTATTCTCAGTTTAACTCTAACCCGGAACCCAATGCAACCCCAATTGCACTACTTAAATGGATTGAAATGCTAAAAGGTAACATGTTCTCATTGAATAGATTTTTTGTTTTTTTTTAAGTTGTTGTTGGTGTAATTTTGGATTACAACAATTGTCTACTGGCTTAAACATGCAAATCTTAACCCCAGATTTACCCTGACACCTAAATAATATTCAGAATCTTGATTCCTAATTGTGATAGTGAGAGGCCTGACACTACACACTATTATATTACATCTATAGGTCGCCTACTGCCACTTCTGTAACTTGAGAGAATATCACATATCACAATGACCTAATTGTTTTGATCGAAGTAGCAGAAAGTGGCTTCAGACAATGAATTAAAATGGGATCGGATACACAGGTTCGTACTTCGCAATTGGCGAGTAGGTCAAACTAAGCTGTGATTTGGTCCAGCCATTCGCTGAAGCATTTTCATATTGGAGAGTTGATGTGGTTGTTTATTATAACCTTAATGTCAATAGTAATAACACCTACAATCTGCACAGAGCGGTGTTAAACATCAAATGAAATAAATATCTCACCTGTATTTTTATATCTCTTCCCAGGTCTCGACTCGAAAGTGCTTTACAAATTCGTGTTGCTGATGTTTTCTTACAATAACGTCTACCGCTTAAAACTGCCTGACCAGCGACCCGGAGACCCCGCGTAAGAGCAGACAACATGATCGGTAACATTGCGGTTCTAATTATTAGGCTACGCGTTTGCAACTATAATGCAATATATTGATTCATAATAATTAATACAATTTAAGGCAGTTGTGTTACGTCACATTCAAACTACCGGTAGTCCGTTTTAAAATGTAACCATTAATACAAGTGCATGCCAAGCTAGAAGGCCAGCTGATATGTGGAACTTTTCTTCAACATTCACAGAGAAACCAGCATGTTTGACATTCATTGTCTCTTCATCCTCACATTTCCGGAATTCAACTCGCTTCCCTGTCGTGACCGGTCTATTGGCTGGATTCACACACGTGATTTAAGCTCTACCCAATCGGATTTGGCGATTGATATCACGTGTTATCAAACGGCACGCTGCTTTTACAATGCATGATGGGAAATGTAGTTTCGTATAGCTTACTCAAACTTTGCCATTCACCCACACTTATTTGCTACTGCAAATAATAATATACATTTTAATAAAACAAAATACCACCTAAGAGCAGGCATGGTTAACATCCCCATCACGGTTCTGCATTACATTTGTGAACTGCACATATTAATATTGCATATGTTTCACAAAGCTGGAATTCCCCAGACATTTGTTCAACTTGAATTGTCTTTCAATCAGTGCTGTTCACTTTTACTCAGTTGTGAACAGTATATTCTTACGTCAATTTGTTGTTTATTTACTTTTGTTCCTATGTGTTCTGAAATAATCAACTAGAATTTAAAGTATCTGAAGATATTGCATGTGACTGTACTGTATGATATGATTTTTATATGTATTATTTTTATGGTAGTATGCAGGTTAATATAATTGATTATTTGTATTAGTAGAATTTAGGTTAAGAAGTAGTATGCATCAGTAATAGCAGTTACAATAAGGAGCTGTAATATAATAGCCGGTAGTAATTTAGTATCTCTATTTCATTATTATTATTATTATTATTATTATTATTATTATTATTATTATTATTATTATTATTATTATTATTATTGTTGTTGTTGTTGTTGTTGTTCATGCAATGAAAATAGCCCCAAGAGTAATTCAGCTGTTTGTAATTCATAGTCCCTTTATAATATACAAATACAAGCCCAATAAGGAAAAGACAGTGTGGTACAAGGCAGCTTAAAAGTGTTATAAGGGAACAGGAAATGTCATAGATGACATAATGAGAGGACATAATGAGGCTCTGACATCTTTCTCCCCTACATGATTGTAGTGTGGTGTACTGTGGCAAAAAATACAGCAAGGCATAGTCTAGTAAAGTATAGTTTACAATGGTAACAAATATGGTAAAGTGTAGTATGGTGTACCATGGTAAAAACATGGGTAAAATATGATAAAGTGTAGTGTGTAGCATTCCCCTGTCCCCTACAACACACTATTGTCCTCTAAAACAGTTTAATGATTGACTGTTTTACATTAACAGCTGATACACTTTGTACATTGTATCCTACATACTCAGCTATTACTAAACTACATAGTGTAATATTTTAATGCAGCTAATTTACTAGGAGGGGTTTGTCCTTGAAAATCTGAGTTCCAAGAGGGCTGACTCAACAGAGGGAACAAATGAAGGTTAAAATCTATGTATTACAAATTACCTCAGACAATGCAATTACACAAAGAGGATAAGGGGGGTCCTCCCCTTGTCAATATAAACACATCAAACCACAACTCTCACTTTCACATGATAATTCAATTACAAATAAGAAAATCACTCGATTAGCTCTGTATATCCAAAAAAGCATATAACCAATATCTACCAAAGAATAGATAAAACCCAGTCCAATCAGTATTATCATATTTGGCTCCACTTTCATAACAGAGCAGTGAGATTATATAATTATATGATACAAGTCATATGTTGCCAAAGTGTAGTGTCTTTTCTCATCAACAATTATTTTTTATAGCCTCTACAGCAATGTGTTCTGTGCTGGTTCACAAAGGCATGTGCAGTTATTTTCAAATCTGAGTAGGTGACACACGTTTTCTGAAGTGTGTGTTGCACATCATCAGGCTGGAAATAACAACTAAAATATCACAATCAGGATAGGTCATGTGTAAAAGTCAGTCATCTATGCTCACCTCTGCTTCGAGGTTAGGCAAAGCAAATATATTATTAAGTGCAAGAAAAAAAAATCATGGAATTCTTCATGATCATTTCAGATGCTCAGAAAAAAATGTGTTTTAACTAGAAACACATACGTATTTTACATAAGGTTATGACCTTATGAACCCAAGTTTCTTTAAAACAGCAGGAACCCATCAACAGCATACTGTAAGTTTAATTTCATTTGACTGTGGTAGGAGTGCTGGTGCATGAACTCTGTGTGGTTAGTGTGACTCAACTTTGATGTATTTCCCACCATAAGTTGTTCCAATAACTTGCTAATGCTCACATTATAATTTTTAAATTAGGCCCACAAACTTTCACTGTAGCCAGTTATATCACATGTGCCAGTGCGTCGTCCCTTTATGAGGTTTTGGGTGGTGACACTGAATTCAGCTGACAGAGAGCATTGTGCATCACCCTGGATGTGACACCGTGAATCAGCTTAACTGTGTCCTTATTATGTCATTTGTACCATTTTCATTAAATGTACAACACATGTGAGCAGCCATTATCTGTACTGTAATCATAATCATTATCACCCGATAAAAAACTTCTATGAGAAAGTGCACTTTAATCATACCCTCAGCCAGGTCATTTTATGCCATCCTTTATTCAGGCCTCAGAGTGTTCTAAATTTAGCCAGCCCCATGCTTCAAATGAAGCCATGGAGAAACCGGATCCGGGATATTGAAGTATAACAAGATGCAGGCTGCATTACTTTCAAGTGTTATGTGCTTCAGCCCAAGGTTACTATGGACGAAAATAGTGCAATGATGCACCATAGGCTCACAAATACCCTTTTTCTTCTACCAAATTGAAGTAGAGCTAAATGCATCCATAAAATGCTTATGTTCCGATGCGTAATACAAAAGCAGAAAGGACAACAGAAACCTCCTGAACATCAGTCTCCTGAAGCTCACAGAGACATGGGAGAGAGGGAATCAGTGTTTGCTGCTATATTCTTCTCATCACAGTCAAACAGTGCAGTAACACCTGCCAACATTAAAGCAATTGACTTAGAAGGACATAGGAGGTAATATCATATTTCTGGACTATTACATTATTAGTAGTAGCAATAATAATAACTTAAGAGTTTACATTTTGATAGGAACACTGGTGTATTTGGCTTTGATTACAAACTAAAAACCAGGTTAAAACAATGTGTGTATTAAGAGCTCTGTACCCAAACACAATCCACAAGATTCTTTGCGATGCTGTAGTCAAAGTGCAATGCTGTTGCATGAAGAGGAGTGTCAGCTGTAAATCATTTGCTTTACAATGTCGGCTTCAAGAACATGAATTCGTTATTTATGTGTTTTACTTTAATTTAGGGCTATAATAATCCAAACTATGCTATCAATGATATGCATCTTCTTTAAAGCATACATATACTTCTCTGCGATAACTAGCATATCAAGATGGACTTTTTAAAAATGTTCCTCCTCTGTAACTTATTTGGTTTAAACATTACTGAGACACACCTCTTTGCTTTGCACACCCCAACCCAGTAAGTGCAGTGATTAAATAATGCAGTTTGAATTTCATACCACCAGATGGGGAGCTAACTCTACAGAACAGCAGCTGTAGTAAGTGCTCTGCGTTCTGCCAGATTCTAATTGCATATGTTTATTTATTTATTTATTAACAGTAGGGGCTGTGGTTAAGATTAGACAGTTACTGCAGAACATCTCTAGTGAAGCTTCTGTGTAAATATTTGTGCAGTATGCCTGTAATCCAGAGCAGTGGCTGCATCACACCCAGAGAGATGTGCTTTGCAGACCAAACCAACCTTGGATTCTCTTGTGTTTTAATCAGTGCTTATATTGTATATTTAAATATAATTTAGTGATCAGCGTTTAGTACTCATTACCCAACACTGTCATAGCATACACTTTGTTGTATTCATCTTTCTATTTCAAAACAACAACAGCAACAAAGACAGGCCTTGCTTTTAACTGAACTCTAAAGTAACTATTCTTGACAAATACGTTAGGTGCATCAAAATATAAGATGAATATAGAACTAAATCCAATATTACAAACACAACTATGACGAAAACCTACAGATGTATGTTCTTGTACTATTAAAAGGGAAGTATTTTAATTCATTTTCAGGCTTGCCATACTCTCAGAATGATCTGAAAAAAACGACTGAATAGCAGATCTTGTGACTTCTTGTAATCCATTTGAGACGTGACACTCTCCCTTTAGACTGTCTCTCTAATTGAAACGTGTCATGCACATTTCTGCTGTTTTTGCCCGCCAAGGTCAGTGTGCTTTACAAGAGAAACTCGTGTCTTTCTTGGGGGTTTGGACATCCTTATTTGTTTCCATTGCTTTGTTTCAATCAATATGTGATTAGGCTGCACAGACAGGGAGGTTGTTTGTTCAGGCTTGATGCTTAGTTTCAAGAGTGAGCTCCATTTAAGAGTTCAGCTTTCAGAAGGGTTGTTAAAAAGCCAGCATTACTTATTCGTGAGCTCCAGATGTGTAGTGTGCCTGTTCTGAGTTTTCACTTTTCCAATAACACTTAAACTGATATTAATATTTACTGATTGGATCTGCATTAGTCATATAACAATGCATGCTAGTTCTAGAAGATACCTCTTTATTATTATGACTCGTTTCAAAAAAATCTGAAATAAGAGTTCTAAACAACAGTGAACAAATGATTGTGAAACAAGGCTAATGATTTTCAAAGATATACTAAAACAAAACAATACTGTTTGAAAACAAATTCCCTGTTTATTAATCTGAAGCTGCTACTACAGTATATTTCCTAAAATTATATTTTGTGGAGGGTATCAATGCTCCTTAAAGACTCAATATGTTGTACAAGTTAAGTAGGTTTAGAACATAAGAAGAACATAAGAAGAACATAAGAAAGTTTACAAGCGAGAGGAGGCCATTCAACCCATTGTGCTCGTTTGGTGTCCATTAATAACTAAGTGATCCAAGGATCCTCTCCAGTCTATTTTCAGCTTCAACCACATTGCTGGGGAGTTTGTTCCAGATAGCCCAATTTCCATTTGTGTCTCCGGGTCCGTGTGTCCCTGCTGATCTGGAAACGTTTGTTCTGGATATTGATTTTCTGAATTGTCATTGCTTAATGAGCTTAGGTAGACACATCCTGCAGCTCCAAGAATATCTTTGGGAATATAACTCCATCTTATTTTTCAAGAATCAATTCCATTTCTTGTTTTATGTAGGTTTGATAAAATACTGGTACTGTGAGCCTCACTCTGAAAGTGCATGTTCCCCATAGCCTACACCACGTTGTCTTATCGACAACCACTCCATCTCTTTCCAAATATACTCGGTTCTTGAGAATTAGCACCACAGAAATAATCGCTCTAATGAACACCAGTACAGCTGTAAATGGTTTTGTTGGATGAGTTTGTTTATTTGATGTTCGTTTCAACGCTGACATATATCAAACAAGCCCTAGCTGGCTGTTCTTTAGTTTCCCGTTCTCTCTTTTTGGCATCACTGAAAGTTATTTGACAGTGGGTTTTGAAGTTATGGATGAGGTCTGAATGTGTGACCTTTAGTGTAACGCATTGCGGCTACCCTCAGGACCATCACACCACAACTGAAAGGGGTTTCTTTCAGTGCAAACCACTGGCCAAATTTAAAATAAAGCACAGGGAACTTTAAAAAGCATCATTACTTCAATTTTCCTAAAAGGACCTTCACCCGACACTGGGATATTATTATGATTTATTACGATTTTTGGTGCAAGAGTGACGGCTCTAGTTAGGTCTCCTAACAGGATTATTTATGCTCCAAAGGAAGACAGTTTAAATACTGTAAATGTGCTTCATATGCAGTTTTCTGAGTTTAGAAATCCTCTGCATCACAGTATAAAATGGGTCCTTTGCTATTTCAGATTGGCAGTTCTCAAAACATGGCACCATGTTTATTACACTCATTCGTGAGAACACAGAGCAGCCGATGGTGTGCTCCTAACAGCTTTATGAAATGGCTCCCTTAACTTTCCTCATTGACCTTGTCTCTCTTTCTCTAATTATTCTTTCTACACACCCTCAGCTGTCCCATATTGCTGGAGGGCTCATGAAACATTAATGATAAAATAAAAGTTAACTTTGGTTGAGTTGGGGGAAGGGAGACTTCTAAAAACATTCTCTCTTGTCTTTTCACTTTCCATTGTGTTTTCTTTGGAGTGATCATACAACAACTTAGTATTGAGTATTGTTATTGTTAATTCCCAACTCCATTTGCAGAAATGCAGCCCCAAACTTGCAAGGAACCTCCACCATGCTTCACTGTTGCCTGCACACACTCATTCGTGTACTACTCTCCAGCCCTTCGGCCAACAAACTGCCTTCTGCTACAGCCAGATATTTCACATTTTGACTCATCAGTCCAGAGCACCTGCTGCCATTTTTCTGCACCCAGTTCCTGTGTTTTCGTGCATAGTTGAGTCGTTTGGCCTTGTTGCCACGTTGGAGGTATGGCTTTTTGGCCGCAGGTCTTTCATGAAGGCCACTTCTGACTAGACTTCTCTGGACAGCAGATGGGTGTACCAGGGTCCCACTGTTTTCTGCCAATTCTGAGCTGATGGCACTGCTGGACATCAACTGATTGCAAAGGGAAGTAAGCATGATGTGTCTTTCATCTGCTGCTGTAAGTTTCCTTGGCCGACCACTGCGTCTACGGTCCTCAATGTTGTCCGTTTTTTTGTGCATCTTCAAAAGAGCTTGGACAGCACATCTGGAAACCCCTGTCTGCCTTGAAATGTCTGCCTGGGAGAGACCTTGCTGATGCAGTAGAACTACCTTGTGTCTTGTTGCTGTGCTCAGTCTTGCCATGGTGTATGACTTTTGACAGTAAACTGTCTTCAGCAACCTCACCTTGTTAGCGGAGTTTGGCTGTTCCTCACCCAGTTTTATTCCTCCTGCACAGCTGTGTCTGTTTCAGTTAATGATTGTGTTTCAATCTACATATTGAATTGATGATCATTAGCACCTGTTTGGTATAATTGTTTAATCATACACCTGACTATATGCCTACAAAATTGTGTGTGTGTGTGTGTATGTATATATATATATATATATATATATATATATATATATATAATACATTTTTGAATTAAATGTATTTCCTTCTATTAATTTGATACTGTTGGCATCAGCATCAGTGACAATATAGAAACAAGAACAATAGTGAGTTTTGCTTGCCTTTCATTGTGAACTATCCAAAAACTGAATACTCATTCTCTAAGTTTATCCAATGAGAAACAGTTATTGTTTAATTAACTTTATCACTAATTACTGCATTTAAGGTTTTTAATGAAGCTTATTGCGCCCATTGTTATTTTTCAATCTCATATAAATCCCTCCATCATCTAAAAAGTGAAACAAATCCCCTTTATGTTTTTTATATGGGACCCAGTTTGATATGGATTAAGCTTTCTGTAATTCAATACAAGGAGCATGTCCCTATAAATTATTAATTTAAATATCCAGTAACACTTGTGGGACGATTGATTTATAGGTTCTTGTCTGAGTCACAGGCGAAGGCAAAGTGGAATTAACAAACCGTATAGCCTTGCAATAGCACAGCAGCTACCCATTAACTGGAATGGACATCGCGGCTCTTAATAAGCTGTTTGGATTCGTCAACTACTGCACAGTCCCGCTGCTGTAACCTGTATCTGAGCCGCAAGGGGAACAAATCCGTTTGTGTCTTCCAGTGGCTGGGTTTATATGTTCCATATGGTGCATTAAACGTGTGGATTTTGGCACAGTTTCTTCTCTTAGGAGGAAGCAGCTCAGCTAGATATTTATAAACCTGGCTGGCGTTCCCAAAATGCCTTGTGAGGAGGAGCGGGCACACCAAAGCCTGTCTAATTTACCCACACCAGTCCAGGGGAGAGGAGGAAGCCAAACATTGGTTTTTAAGGCCAGCCACTGTGCCAATGAGCTCCGTTATGGTCATTCATTTGTTTGTTTACTAGAAGAGTAATGGTAACCTTTCCACCCAGCACGTATATTTGAATGGGAGCCGTTTACCATTCCTGTAACACACCCACACACTCACTCCAGAAACATGCACACAAACCCAAGAGAGGATTGTGTACAGCAGGCCCCCTCTCGTTATCTCACCCGCTATCCCCACCCCACCTCCTCCCGCAATGCTTTTCAAGCCAAGCCCATCCTCAAATCTCAGTACATACTCTATGTAACTGAAAACAAACCGACAAACAAATATGCACAAAAAAGTGCCCCCTTGAACCTTGCCTATTCAGACTACCCCTTTAGATGCTCTGTGCCTTGAAACCAAACTGCTATCACCAGAACTTGTTCAGTTAACAGTGTACACTAGTTATAAAAGAAAAATAAGTCAAAAGCACTTTTATGCATGATTGGCGTTGAAAGATACTATATAATCCTTTAACTCTGTACCTTATTTGTTTATTTGTATTTTTACTAATTATTTTTTCATGCACCTTTTTATACAGTCTTCTGTGAGTCTATAATGCTCTCTTATTTAAAATGCAATGTTATTTACTAAGTTTAAGGCACCTGTGGTAAAGACATCTAAAAAAGAATAGTACCTTCAATTCTAAATTTTTTTAAAGGCATTCTAATGCTGATGCCGGGACTTTCGGTAAGAGTACATATAGTATATTCTTTGATGACTGACAGATACATTTTATGTCTTCGTTTTACCTTTCCACTTCTTTGTAGTCGAAGTAGTATATAGTGGTTTTCATAAATGAGTTTTTAAGTACCTTCATCATTTCAAAAGTTGCTGGCATTGTGCAGCCTGCAACCGCACATAAAAGAAAGCTCCTGGAATGAGTGCTGTTTGCCTGAGCATACCTATCAGTGAGTTACAATAATGCTGTGGATGAATGCAGGAAAAGTAACAGCAAATGAATCACACAGCTGCTGATGGACGCACTGTTCCTGGATGTGGGCTCTAATACAACTGCGCCAGAGATCTTGAAATGTTATGAGGGAGAAATTAGATTTCAAACTTCAGGAGCAAAATGAAGAGTTTTTTTTTTTTCTTCCTTTCTACTGAAAGGTTTTGAAAGCTGAAGTTGTTCAATAATCTTATGCCTGGAAAAGTGAACCCTGAACTCTAATAGAGTTTCTATATTGGCAATATTTTTAAACTAATCAGAGATTATATTATTTGGCCAACTTGGACTCATTCTAAAGGTCTCTGAAAAGTGTCTATGTGACACAGATGGGGGTATGGGGTCTCAAGAGTGGTTAGCTGTGGATATGGGGCTTTGACCGAGGTGAAACAAAGAATAGCCTTAAAAAAGGTTGTAAAAAAATAAAGCCTAGCCCTGGTGTAGTGCATTAAATAAACTGAGGGAATCTCTATCGGTCCTGGGACCACTAAAGGGTTTACCCCTCCAAACACTCATACAAAAGAGAAAAGTAGAGATACAAAGTAAAGATACTACCACGAAGATCAAGTAGCTTTCAAAATAACTCTGGGATAAAGCTGTGGAAAGGCACAGATCAGGGCAGGGGTATAAAAAGATTTCAAAGGCATTGAATATCCCTTGGAGCAAAGCCAAGTCAATCATTAAGAAGTGGAAAGTATGGCACCACCCAGAATCTACTCAGAGCAGCCGTCCTCCCAAACTGAGAAGCCACCAACAGGCCAATGACAGCTCTGAGAGACCTACAGCGCTCCATGGCTGACTTGGGAAGAACTGTCCATGTGTCAGCAATAGCTCAGGCACTCCACAAATCTGGCTTGTATGGAAGAGTGACAAGAAGGAAGCCATTTCTTAAAAAAGCCCATGTAAAATCCTACTTGGAAATTACAAAAAGATGCGGCAAAGGATTCTGTGTGAATGTCCTATAGTGGCCTAGTCAAAGCTCGAATCTGACAGAGAATCTGTGGCAAGGCTTGAAGATTGCTGTCCACAGATGCCCACCCAACATGACAGAACTTGAACCATTTGCCAAGAAGAATGGGCTAAAACTGCACAATCCAGATGTTTAAACCAGGTAGACACTGACCCCAAAAGACTCACAGCTGTAATTGCTGCCAAAGGTGGTATTGACTCGGTGGGGATGAATACATCTCTAACCAATACATTTATTTTCTGCTGTTTCACTAAAAAAAAAAAAAAAAAAACTTGTCTCTTCAAAGTGTTGAGCAGATTGTGCGAATCAAAATAAATAAAAAAAACATTTATTTGGATCAAAATTGCAGGTTTTAACACAACAAAATGTGAGAAAGACCCATGGGAGACTCCCATGGGTCTTTTTCACATTTTGTTGTGTTAAAACCTGCAATTTTGATCCAAATAAATGTTTTTTTATTTATTTTGATTCGCACAATATATATATATATATATATATATATATATATATAGTAAAATACTCAAAAGCTGTATAGCACTTGTCAGCAGAGATTCATTTAATTTCTAGAGCCCACATCATTTAATAGTCAGAGACCTGGGTGTTGCTTGTGCAAAACTAAAAGTAGGCCATAAGGATGAGGCAGACTGCCTATAAATATAAAAATCTTGGTGATGTATGCCACATAGAATAGGAGGCTTTTGATGTAATATGTTCTTGAACTTTAATGGTAAGCCACTTTATGAAAGACAGAGATGAAAACTATATCCCTGAAAGGAAAAGCCTAAAATAATTAATGTGAATATTAATCCAAGCAGAAAATACTTTGTTATGTTTTATACATTTTGAGATTTGGACAGCTGCCAAGTGCTGCCTAAGCTCACGCTGATGAAATATAGATGTTTGTTTTAACCCTAACATCAAAAAAATCTCCACCAAGGGCATGAGAGGTGCATGCTTATGCTTTGCTTTAATGCAACACCACTGTTTCCTGGATTTACCAGAATGGGTTGGGGGAAAACATCTGTTTGACTTTTGGAGCCCTTAAAACAAACAATAACAACAAGAACAACAAGTTTATTTTTTTACTTCTAAAATAAATACAAATGTCCTGATCATGACTAAAAAACATATTCAGTGCCACAGCTCTCTGCACTAAATTAAAAATGCCATTAATTGAATCATTAATATTCACAGGCAGTTCTCTTAGTGGAACCTTTAACCCACAGAGATTGTTTTGGTGCTGCAATTTGACATGTTCCTTTTGAAAACAGAACCCAGGTGTTACAATAATGTTAATGGACTGACCTCAGTTAAATATTTAAATGATCTCTGTTTGGACATTTCCCGTTTCTTAAAAGAAGGTGACAGGAAGACTCATGACTCAACGAGAAAAGGGATCATTAAGACAAGAAGCTGAGAGTAAACAATGCTGAGAATTAAGCACAAAGTTAATCCCTTCACTAACTGACACCAGAGTCTAAGAAGAGAATTTACAAGAGAAAAGAGAATGCTTGTTTGGTCTCTTTCCGCCAAGAATTCAAACCTCTATCTGAAGACAGATCTGAACTGAGGGATAATAGCTTAATAATAGCACTGGTTATGCTGTCTATATGATTTGTAGTGTAGTGAGGTTATATATGGTGTGTCCATCCTACTTAAAAAAACAGCAAAACAAAAAGACCTGAGCTGGGTTTTTTGAGGATTGTTCCTTTGTTTATACTTGTCAGTTGGAATGACGTGAAAGCGTTTGGAAATTGTGGCTGTTTGTTTCCATTGAACCCCATTTTTTGTGTGGAAAATATCGTGGCTACATTTTTAAATTACAGGCGGAATTGCTCTGCTACAGTCTCACTCCCAGAGCAAGATACCAAATCACTTCATATTTTGCAAATCGTTTTTGCTCTGAAGAATGTAAAAATGTGTTATTCTGACAATGCGTAAGGTTGTTATAAGGTTAATTGCCTGAAGGTCTGTTCTTTAAAAAAAAATTGTAATATTTTAAATATCACTGCTGTATGCTTGTTGCTGTTTGTTAAGCAGACAGTGATTTGTATTGTTCCCTCTGCACTTCAAAATAACGGCGCAAGCCAAGTTGACATGTTGCGGTTAAAAATTAAATAAACTGTACAGTCTGATTATTTCAGCGCTTCCAGGGGAAAGTGTTATAAATCTTACTTCTAAATTTTTATGTGAGGTCAGATTTTCAGTGCATGCATTTCTTTCTACTTTCGTGACCAATCAAGTGATGTAAGGTTCTCTTTTCAAATCACAGTTCAGCACTAGGAGTTTCTCCGTGGCATAGTTTTTAACCTGTACTTAAAAGCTAGCTGGAAGGAAAACAATGAAAACAGGAGACTTGACTCTTTTTTTTTACTATTTGTCATATCTTCCCCATGTGTCAAATGAAATATTTCCTCAGAGTTACACTGTATGCGTGTCATCTTCTGATTTCAATGGGAACCGACATCCTCCTTCGTACAGGAAACCAATCTGACATGTTTCTGACCTTTGTAAATACTACACATCAAAGTCAGGTTCCATGACGATCCTTTACAATTCCTTGCCCCCTTTATTAACATGCTGACTGCACTACGGTGTCTCACAGAAACAGTTCTACTCAATGAAGCTCAAACTGAAACCCTCTCCTCCTCTCTGTGGTTCAGTCATTCCTAACCATTTCTCATTAGCTTTTATGATTTTCCTGACAAATGTATTGGAGAGCATGTGGTCTGAGTTCTACGACTACTACTACTGCCTCTAATACTAACAATACTGTATTTTCATATTTAGATGAGATTAGATTTGATTTAGATTTGGTGCTTGATTTTATTTGGTGCTTGCAATCAGGAGTCTAAAAATCAGACATCTATACCACACTACCTACAATAAGGATCGAAGAGGAACACAATCCTTGATCATTGGAAACTGCTGTGGGCTCGACACAATTCTTCAGGCTCCTTAAAACAACCATGCCATCACAGTTTGTTCAGATTCAAAGGCCCACTCTTGATGTACCCAGAGACCTTGCTTACTTATTGTTGCTAGGAGCAGACATGTTTGCATTACTCTTTAGAAGAAAAGTCCGAAAGCAGCAGTGGCAAATGGCTTAGACTGTAACCTGCAACTCACAGACTCATCTGAACAGACTGGAAGCTAACAAATACATAGTCAAAGCCTTAACCTCGACAGGAAAAAATTTTCTCTTTCCGCTTTGAAAGGAATGCGGTCTCCAAAATTGCTTACCCTTCAACCCCTGCTTTCTGCCTGCATTATTCTAAACAAAAACTGAAAGATGAAACCGAAGATGAAACTAAAATCTAAACCTAAAACATCAATGGGATTCTTTAAGTGGTCCATTGTCCCTCTGTGCAAGCAAATAGGTTTCGGACAGTGCTTTGAAAACACCCATGAGCCATAGCACACAAAGAAGAAGAAAAAGCTCAAATCTTCATTTAATAGAGGTAATGTAGTGAGGTATTTGACATCCAACCAACAGATGTTGCAGGAATACCTGAAAAACAAACAAAAGAAAGACAAACAAGCCTTTTTGTTACTTTCCTTTGCTCAGTTTTTTTTTCTTCTCTATTGCCTGCTAGAATATTTCAGTGTTACACTCTAAAAAATGTGAGTCCAGTATTTGGCTGTTTCTGTAATAACATTTTTTAAATCTGATTAAGTAAGACTTAAATCAGACTTCAAACTAGATGCATTTACTATGCTGAATGGTTTTAGCCCTAGCCTGGGAGGAAACCCCAAAGAAACACTGCTGTAAATAAAGACTGTACGTTGTGAAGCCCACAGTCTCTGCAGGAATGGAGTTTTCTTTTCACAGCAGGTTTTGACTAATAGACTTTCAGTGGCTGGGGATGTGCTGGGGGGATGTGAGACCTGCTGTCTTTCACCTGTTTCTAGCTGTATACTAATGAAATGTACAGTTAGATTGCTTTTTGGGTAAGGCAATATTTGTATCCGTTACATTTTGTGTGATCAAAACTGTATGCATGGAAAAGCTAGATAGATAGGTATTGTTTTTTTTTTTTTCCATCTGTGTCTCTTGTCGTGATGTGGGATCGATGCTGCCAGCATCACACACACACAATCTCTAGCAGGTAATGTTCAATCAGTCATCAGCACCCCAGCATCTAAGACTTAACCTGTATGATTTTTTAATACTAGGCTTACTTACCTTATGCATCTTTCTCGCTTCTCCTGGCCATTTTACTACCAATATTTGTACATGGATATTCCTGAAAAACAAAAATGCACTAAAGACAAAACATATTTTGCAGCCTTTTCACTACTCAAGTCCAGCCACATACCAAACCTTTCTCAGTAGAATCCTTTTCAAACTTATTATTTTTCACCACTGTAGGGACAAATAGTTACACATGCCTGATTCTTAAAACCAGAACCAAACTGGACTGTAAACATGGAAGCCAGGCAAGAACATAAAGATCCATGAAATGCACATAAACATGTTTGGATGTTGCCCCATGTTTCAGTTCATACATCACCTAGAAATTAAATGCTTATAATTTCTTTTTTTTACAAATTTAGAAAAACAGGTTTGATGTAATATAGTCATATAAATGCTATTGTGTTCATGTTTTCCCCACTCACCTGTGCTTATTTGCAACATGGATAGGATCTCCTTGCCTTCCCATTGCTTTCTGGGTCTAAATGTTCAGAATTGTGCTCTGTGTTGATTTTTATATAGGCTTCCAGAGGGGAGGGGTTCAAGGTTAGTTAAATAAACTGTAATGAAAGCTTCAATACCTCATTGATTCCAGAAAATCCCAGCAATATCTTACAAACTACTGGAATTGTTGTTGTTGTTGTTGTTGCTTAAGTGTTTTGTTTCCTAACAATACTGGGAGATTTGATAACTGTGTGCTTTCACAAGCAGAAGACCTTCATGTTGTTCAAAGATGTAAGATAACAGGACATGAACCTGAGCACAATATGCTTGACTATGGTTCTGCTTCTATTTTTAAATTTAATTTTACCAGCCATACAAAGTGGCAAATTGCCTTGAGTAGAGAAAAAACATAATTGTCCTTATTTAATATCAAGGAATGTTACATGTTGAAGAAGTTTTAAGGAACTGGTTGTGTAATTTAGAGATATTAATAGAAAATTGAAGACTAACATGCACATTTTTTCTATTACTCCACCGAACATTTCTGTTTATGCATACAAAAAAAAGCACTAAATGGATAATTGAATTTTCGGGCCCATATATTGAAACATCACAGACGGTTACTTCCAAAAGTTCTAATGTAAATTTTATACTTGAAAGGACCTGTACTAAAGACGTTCACAATGGACACAATTCAAATTCAGGCAAATGCTAATTTCTAAATTAAGTCCATTGTGAGATGCTTAGAGACATTTTTCATTCGTGCAAATAATTTTCAATTAGAATTACTGTAAGTGGAAAAAAAAGGTTCTTAAGGGCTTAAGAGCTAAATAACTAATTCATAGCATTTGTGTTTGATGGCATTAAATGTGAATCATTTCATTGATTCCTCATATATATTCATACTTCACCTAAAATGGACTGCCTTTTTCTAAAAGGAAGGATAAGCTAACAAAATGTGGAAAGACGCATAAGTGCAATACATCAAAGAAAGGTATCCATACACCATGAAAGCTTCATTTAAACAGAAGATATGCTTATTTCCTTCCATTACATGAAACCTCGTGCTATTTACGACACCTCCTCCACTTCATTAACATCTGCACCACCAGCTGAGCAACACACAACTGTCACCAACACCTCGTGCAGAGTAATTAACTGAATTTAAATAACAATGAGCAATGAGGTATTTTGCAGGGTTAATTAAAAGAAAATTGGACATACATTTTCCTTGTTCTTTTTACCTTCCATTTTGTGTTGTCTTTTAAAATAGTTACATTACTTGGGGGGGGTAAAAAAAGCTAGTGTACACCTAAAATGATTAAAGCTCAATGACAATACTACTCACAGCCCTGAAATAAAGTTTTATGACAACACATCTACTGTCGAATAACATAGTTCTGTGTGAAGACTTCATCATAGCGGTATTTTGGTTTCCTTAAAAAAGAACACAAGTGATAAGAGCTGTATTGTTGTCACCCATAAGATAAAACCTGTGTTTTCTTCAAAGTAGTTCTCACTTAATTCCTCTGAGGAATTTCCATTGCTGGGAGCTCTGGATGTACCCTAGTCTCTTTTTTTTCTGTAATTTTTTTTTAATAAAATACATTTTATTTTGTAATGCTGTGAGAAATTACCCACAGGGTGTTTCCACAACGCATTTCAATTAAAACCCAATCAAGTGTGTATGTGTGTAAATGTTCGTAAATGGACTGTTCCCTTTTGTGCTCAAGAAACAATTCAATTTCGCTCAACTGAAATCAACTAGACACATCTAGTGAAAAATATTGTACACCAGCCAAATTCTAATCCCTCGTCCCACCTGTGAATTTAATTTTCTATGCTTAAATGGAAACTATAAGGAAAATAAAAATAAAAGTAAACACAAAATATTCGTTTTTATTTTTTTTTCCACTAAAGACTACACAGGGTCGCTGCTGTAGCTCTAGAAGGTATCTACATTTGCATTTTATTTACAGCTTTTATGTTTTGATCTTATTTACATGGCCAAAGAATACAGTGTTAGAAACACAAGGTGTTGAGAAAAAAAAATCTCAAAATGAATCCAAAACTTTAGAAAAAGTACAATTTTACAACACAACAGATCTCAGTGTGGTTTTCATAATGCAGTTTTCTTCCCCCACGTAAAGTCTTAGTTTTTTTTAAACTGCATTTTTAATGCTTACAAAGTACAGAATAATAAAAAAACAACCTAAAACATAAAAAACTCAAAACAAAAGTGTGATTTTACTTGAAAGGTATTTATAAAGATTGTGACACACTTACATATTTTTTCTAAGGATTTTTCTCCCTCTCAGGTGTCATGTAGTGTAAGTGGTAACAAGTCAGGCATCAGTGCAAAATTAGATTTCAATGTTACACCTGAAAAAGATACAGATCACCGCCACTTGTTCTCATGGCCAATGTAAGCTCATCACAAGTCATAGTTTTCTAAGTATTTAACACATTGACCACATATTTCATTTCCAAAGAGAAAATTCCAGTGTCTTGCATGTAAACCCAGGAAACATTGAAAAACACCCGGCTAACTAAATGTCCAGGAAGGTAAGCCAATAATTTGGGACCCAAGGTTGGTGTGCATGCAAATCTTTTAGCTTTCAGGGGTGAGCTCGTATATCTTCGGGTTTAATGCGCGTTGCTCCACTTTGGGACAGAGTCGACCATTTCAAGCAATAACTCAAGCGCTGAGGAGGTTGACCCCCAAAGCAGCACTGAAGGAATGCGCTGCGCAATAACAAAATTTCACACACTGTTCGTCGTCTCCAGCAGTCAATGTGTTAATAGCGTTGTTCTAAATGAAAGTATATGTTTTAGTAACGTGCTGTCTTTTAAAAGCATTCACAAGTCTTTTTTTAGAGGGCATAGTTATGCCACGTGATTCACAGTTGAAAATAAAAAAATGCTTAAAAGAGCAAATTACTAAAAAGCACTTTGCATTAATACTGGCCTAAAAAGGGTAAAAATGTAATTCTTTACACTTAATCTTCCACAAATAAACCATTTAAAAACAACTTTCCAAACATGTTTATACTTTATTTCACATGTGCTGGAAACACCCTTAAATATTGTTCAAGTACAACAGTTAGCAATAAAAGGGACAATATTTCACATTTCTGAATTCACATTTGTTATACTGTATGTATATATAGAAAAAGGAAAATAAAACTCCAGATTTAAAATGAAAAACCTTTTGAGTAAAATACCTTTCAATGCTTTTATACAGATTTCAAAATTCCCCACTTGACATGGATTCACTGGATTCTGTTTTCACAATAGACTTCTATAGTGACCAAGGAAAATATAAATAAATTGTAATTGACTGAAACACCAACCTATTAATTTCTATTATCACCTCCCCGCCCTCCCATCCCCCTCCATACAAGCTTTCACAAGTCCTTCTGGTCACAACCTCCCACCCCTGTAATGTTGAAAGAATTTGGTAAACTCTAGTGATAAACATAACTCATGTAAACTGAAATATAGTCAATTGTAAAAATACACTGGAATAACAACCCAGAGCCCTTGAGAGCTTGGACTTGGACTGAGACTGCTGATTTAGCCAGACTGAAACTTTGAAAAACATTACAAGAAATTACGATAAAATACAGAAGTTGACAAGTTCAGCTGAAACATGGACATAAGGAAATGGACAGCACAGGTGACCACATTGAGTCAGGTTATCTAGGTTTCTTTTCTTCCCCCCATAAGTGGCAAATGGGTTTTCAAGTATAAAAAGAAGCGAGGAAACGAGAACGCCTCTTCTTCTTGTCAGGAGCGTGAAAAAGCCTGGAATGAAACACGCTTGTGGATCACACTTTGCTTCACACAGGAGGCAGAGCAAACCAGTGAATATAATGCGTTTACACCACTCCATTTTGATTCCTTTTTAACAGACACACCAACAGGGACGGAAAATAAAATAAAAAACAAGTCACTTAGATCGCGAACTTCATCCTCTTGCAATCCCTCTTCAATGGATTGTCGAAAATAAAAATGAAAAACAATTGGGCACTCTTCAGTAAATACAGTGCGACTGTATAGAACAGTTTTTTTTTGTCTGTTTTTTGTTTTCAATAAAAAAATAAGTAAAACACAGTCAAAAAAAAGTGGCCACATAAGCAGCTGTCTTTGGCAAGTAGTCCTCAATGCTGTCCATGTTTGTCACTCAGCCTCCCTGTGTTCATGTCACCTCCGGCCCATTTCACTCTGTCTCATGAAATGAATGTTGTTAACACTGTCTGACAGCTCGGGATACTGGTCCACTGAAATGACAAAGTAGCCGTCGTAGCCTTGCACCCTACCGGCGCTCAGCAACTGCTGCTTCTCTCCCTCTGTCCACGAGCGCGTGCCATCCTCGCCCTCCTGCAGTCTCTGCCGCTCTCGCCCCCAGGCCTGCGCCACCGCACGCTGCCTGGCCAGCTCCAGCACGCGCACCTTCTCCTCGTCTATGCTCGTCCCGTAGCGGGTGTTCAAGCACAGCGCCCCGTACTGGAGCTGGATGTCTGTGATTCGCCTAGTCCTGCCGTTCAGCACGGTGTTCATCTGCGACACCGTCACATTGACCCCCGTCTCCAGGGTCCTGCGGCCCACCGTCATGCCGATGAGCGCCAGGTCGTTCTCCACCGGCCCCAGCTTGACGAAGTAGTGGGTGTCGGTGCCGGCGATGGTGAAGTGCAGGTCCTGCAGGTAGAAGGCGTCGTTGAGCACCGCCGCCGTGCGCCGCCCGTCCTCGTTGGCCAGGCTGATGATGTCGGTGGTGACGCGCCCGTCTCTGATGGCGAACTTCACCCCTTTGCCGAAGATTGAGCCCCCCGAGGCGAAGCGGATTTGCCCCTCCGACTGCTGGCACCCTGCGCTGCTGGCACCATAGATCTGCCCGAAGCGCTCCAGCTTGACGAAGGCCTTCAACTGCCTCTGCACTTCACACTGCACTCCCAGCACCGACTGCGAAGAGACAGGAGAAGAGCGTTACAAGACAGTGTGATTGGGTGAAGGCTCACAGGTATTACAATACATGAAAAAATGGCCTTTGTTGAGATTTACTGGTTCATACAGCAGTGTCAATGCATATACACACAAAAACAGCAGCCCCTCATACCTGCGCTCCTCTTCCTACAGTATGATTCACATGCACCCAAATCTTACTTGTCTTCAAAATCACAGCAGGAAGCTGCCTTGTTACTGAAGTTTTAGCTGCAGTACTTTTTTTTCAAAAGTGAGGATCATGCTGCTTCATTAACACATCAAACATTTCAATTTTCATATTCTGGTTATGCAACATAAACCATATTTTACAAGTGGATTGCATCAAATAATAAGGAAAATATCAAGAACGCAGAATATGTAATTTGTAATTCTGAGTAGAACATCCAATTCCATTTTATTTTTCTCGTTCTTTTAAAAAAAAAGAAGGTACTTTTCTCCTCAAAATTGACACATACGAAACTACTAAAACAGTCTAAGAATAATTCACTAAAATTAACTAACTTATACAACTAAAAACATAAAACAAACAGCTGGTTATTTACATGGAAAATAAAATTGCAACAAAATCTGCTGCATGGATTTATGTTTTTCAAAGATAATACATACCTGCAAAAATATAACTGAACTGAGTGCTTTACATAATCTGAACCATATTAATCAAATACATTCTATAAAATCAAAATGGGGTTTTCAGAAATCCTGGGAGGCTGAGATAAGATGACGAAGAGCTGTTTGTTGATTTTCACAAGCATCCCTCTGGTTGGGCATTGTTACATGGCTGCTCTTTTAAAATAAATTATAGCTCTGCTGCCGTGTTCAATATTGTTTCAGATCTGGAGCTCAATTCTAACTGATTAACCTAAAACCTCATGCTGGTACTTTGTACTTTTTAGAACAGAATTATAGTTAAAAATAACTGTCTAATGCAGTGGTCCACAAAGTCGTGCCTGTGATGGTTATTCTAATTTTTAAATACAAGTTTATTGAGGGGGGGAAAAGCACCGAAAGATTTTAATTTCTCGAAAAAAAAAAAATATTTTTAATTCCAATAATGCACTGCAAAAACAAAACAAAAAATAGTTGTCAGGCACTCTCACGCACAAACGTGCAGTGTAGTGACAGATCGAGCAGATAGAGTTTCAGAATGACGTGTCTGTGGAACAGGCACTCAAGTCCAGCAAAATAACGGACATTTGGTTGCAGTTACCAAAATAAAAACACAGCTGTCGGCGTCCGCAGCTTCAAAGATCCTCCGCATGTTAACAAGCACGTATCTATGCAGGGACATTGTTTTTTGCCAAAGTGCCTTATTGGTCCCGACTGCACCTCCCGCACCGCAGATTGTCAGCCGCCGCGGACCGCAGTTAACCCAACCCCCCATCCCCCTGTACCACCAGATTCGTGCCCGTTGAAAACATATATTGCGGAACACTGGTCTAATGGAATATAAATTCAAGGTCACATGACTAAACAGGAAATTGCATTGTTGTGGTAAAATCTGCTGGCATATGACGTGTTTTGTTCATCTGAAGGACTTATTTGTTATATAAAATACACATTTCTTGGATTTCCAAACCAAATTATTTTTTTTTTAAGATGATTTTCCAAAATAGAGATTGTATATATAAAAAAATCAAAACCATTTAATGTTGGATTTTACAAAATCTTTTCAAGTGGTCTTGAACAAATATGTAAACATAAGAACCTCTAACAGGGCTTAAATACAGGTTGAGCAGATAAAATAAAAGATTACAAAAAGAGGGGAGTAATATGACTAATTTAACAATGTTTTCTCGCCTTGATGTTTTAGAGATGACTGACAACTTGGAAAGGGAAAAGGTCCAGCATGAGGCTGACAAATGATTGACAACATTGGACTCTGGTAAACACATGCACAAAGAAAAAACAGCTGTGAAGTGTTTCTCTGTTTCCTAAAGGGACCCCAACACTATAGGCATGTTTCATCCTCTGGGGTTGAAAATCATCATCAGCTCTAATATTCCTTGACAAGAGATACCCCTCTTGGGAGGAACTGCATTAAAAAAAACTCAGCAGCAGCAGCAGCACACAGACTGAAGCATGGCGTGCCTTTAAACAATGCAAGCTTCTGCAAAAGCCTGTGGCTGTGAAGAAATTCCTCCTGTTCTGGAGAGAGAGGTGTATCAAAAAGTTGGAGGGACAATCAGTCACATGGGATCTTCATCAAAAGACTGGAGGATTTTCACATTTGACAGTTTCCAATTATATTCTTATCTTCTATGCATTTCTCTTTACAATCCTTGGGAGGCTGGAAGAGAAACTCAGGATTGTGTCCACTCTCTGCCCCCATACCCCTCTTGTGCCTCAGATACCCTGAAGCTGTATATTTCAGCCTCTGGGTGCAGCTCTGCAGCTTGGACCCAACTGGGAAACAGCCTGCAGGCCAGTTCACCCCCTACCCCCCTTCGTTCACTTGTTTCCTGCAACAGTTTCTCATCCCCATGCAAACACAAAGTACACATCCTGAGGGGCACTCTTTGAAGACGTGCTGACACTGCTTACATGACAATCTGCAATGTGCATTGTGAAGAGTACAAATAGCATGTCATTCGTCTGGCTTGGTGTGTGATCAGCCTGCAGCTCTCCCCGAGTGAAAGATGAACCTTGGGGTTCTCTGGGCCTCATCTATCACTGTCTTTAAACCAAAGAACAATTTCCACTCTTATTTTGTGAAAGTAAACGGGTTTTGTGTTTGACGGTTAACTTAAGGGTTTCAAAATGGAGCAGGATTTTTGTTTCTGATGCAAAAACGAAATAAATAGTAAAAACAGAGCATTAAGAAGGCCTAGGATCATTATTGGTTCATTCTAAGAAACATAAAAAGAGTTCAAACTGAATTTACATAATGCCTACTGTCGCTTTGCATCATAGTTTGTATTTTCATGACAGGTTTATGGCATCCAGGGCTATAATTAGGCAAGGCTGGTTAATCAGTGAGGAGATTCCATACTGTAATAAAAGGGGAAAAAAAACATTCCCTGAGTTTAATTCTACAGATACATGGGCAGCTCCAAAGCCAGAGGATTTGTCGTAGCAGCGCTCTCCACTAAACACAACAAGAGTGTGAAAGGCAGCATCTCATATTCTATTTGTTCTTCAAGCCCTTTAATATTCCAAAGGCCAGAGACGGCAAGCTGCCCAATAACAGAGATCCTGTTGAACAAACAATCCACTGTGGGCCCTTTTCACTGGTAAGAAAATTGCTTGCATGACGAGTATTGGATTTTAAATGTCATTAGAAGCGCTGAGAGAGGGGAGAGAAGTGAGCTCATTTGACAAAACATCAGGTTAAAAGCACACAAGTGACCTCAAAATTACATTGCCAAATATCAATGAATTGGGAAGCAATTAAATGCCTTACTTGTTTTAACAGCAGGGAAGGTTATTGCGATTGGTGTGTGTGTGGTGGGGTGTTGCAGCACAAAGGACTGCAGGACCCATAATGCACAGAGCTCATTTGGGGAAGGGCAGAGTACAGTTCTGCTAAGATTTATACCTTTCTTGCACAAGGTAGCAATATACAGATTCTTTTCAAATATTTCTTTCTTCATGTACCGATACAGAATTCTGTTGTTTTGCTTTGAAATAAATAACAAACACACCAACAAAAACAAAAAGCTCAACAACAACAACAACTAAATTTGTAATGGAAATACCAGGAAGATCTTTGAATTCAATTTAAATTTGCCTTTTTTGTGCCAGCTTTGAAGATGCACAGCAGAATAAGTACGGAAGCTCCCCACAGAGAACCAAAGGCTCTTTGTAGAGCGGAGATGTCCTCTGTGAGCTCTGATAAGGCCCTTCCCACAGGACTGTCTTGCACAATAATACAGGCAGTAGGCATTCTCTTTTTTTTGTGCCACATTTTAATTCAGAATTGACTGTAGCTTTTTAAAGAGACACAACCATACCCTGCTTACATCCTGCACTCGCACAGAACCCAGAGGCCTGTGGTTTGAGATGAACCCCGACAAGTGCTTGGCATCGAACACTGGGCTGAGAAGTACAGCAGTAATGATCCCTCCTCATAGGACCTGTATTGTTGTATCATTCTGGCTTAAAAAAACACCCATCACAAAGCATGACTGGGTAAAAAAAAAGCACTGCATCAGAGAGAGAATTGTATTTGCTTTAAGCACGCTTTGCATGACAATGAGGCACTTCAGACTCTATCAGGGCTGTCATCAAATCATCCTACAGCTCCATCACAAGCTTTCATTTGGGATTAGGTCCACTGAAACACAACAAGTAGGGCACCTCCTGTTTGTTTGTTTGTTTGGTTTTTGTTTGTTTTTTTATTTTTAGTATTCTTTAATCAAATAAATAATAATGACATATTTGAAGACAGTTTTGGGACCTTATAAGATCATGTATAATGAAATACCATCACAGTGGAACAGATCACCAACCTTAATTTTGTAAGAGGAGTTTATGAGATGAATTATTGGTAGTTCCACTGAAATAACAGCCTTTCCCTGGTGGCTTCAGAGCCTTGCAGTTATTTCTGCAAAATTGCATGACCTCTCAAGGGTTTTACTATACCCACATGCAAGTGCGACTCTGCCAGTGATGAGGGTTACTCGAGTGGGTGTAATGAACAGGAGAGAACAGGGACAAGTTCCTTAGTGCTTTGAGGAGGTTTAAACACGATTCCAGTGCCTTTCAACAGCTGTATGACCCGTACGAAATGCAAATGGTTGGGCACATCCCTTAAAAGCACGCCGCTCTTCTTTGTGTTGAAGTCCAGAATCTCATCTGAGAGAGAGAATCATTTGGGTCCCGTCCAATTATATTTATAAGTCTGCTTTACAACTCCTTTGTGTCGAAGTTGCTAACAAACATGTCCCGTATCGATTTGGACCACTGTAACAAAGTTAGTATCCTCCTACTCAAATGACTGTTATTACCAAATGAATTTCGCCGGAGTCCTGGGAGTCGCAGTGAACGCTCCTGAAAGCAAGTGACATTAGAGATGGCAGTACTATAAACCATATATTATAATAATCTCCCACACCCTCCATATCATCGTGAACAGGGCTCTCAGACCAGTGCAAACCCAATCCAGTCCACTCTCAATAACAAAATAGTATTGTATGTGTGTTCGAGTGTGTATCTTGAACTCGCATGGGCTGTGAAACCCAACTCCTAAACACCACAAGCTGTTCAATTATTCAATTGACTTAAAGGCGACTCGGAGGCTTAGTAAATGTAGGATCCCAGAGCGCCCAGAGCCTCGTTGACTGTGGGTAAGACTGAAAAGAAAAGCAAAATCAATGGCTGGCAGCCAAAACGAATGCGGAATATGGCCTCTAGCCTTAAAACCTATCCATTAAAGACAGAGGATGCAGTGTGGACATTTCAAAACCAGAAAGGTAATGAGAGCGCTTTCGTTTGACCCTGTTACCCCACCCAGGAGTAAAGCCGATGCGCAGGTTGCTTTCTGTCAATAGCGGCTATTCCCCATCGCTCTCACGAGAGTCTGACCAGAGGAGTTTTTAATTTCTGCTAATGAAGACAGAACAGAGCAGGCAGACGTATTGATTACCTTGCTGCTGTCCCACTCCTGGGTCTTCATTTGTGTGCGGATTAGCTCATAGGACGGTTCCATCGCATTGGTGTCTGGCTTGGGATATCCAGGGATAACATTGTACAGCTGGAACCCAAATGTAAGCAGCCAACTGTTTACGTCTGGGGAACAGAAGAAAGGACAAAAACAAATTAGTCCAAATGACAGAACATCTGTATTTCTCAAACTAAAAGTACTATTGTTTTGCAGAAAATTCAGCTACTTACTGATTGAACTGAGAATACGAGCTGACAAACAAGATTCAGACAGATGTATGTAAAATTATAATTAAAGTCTCAGAAAGATAAAACAGCAGCCTACATTATAAGTTTAAAACAAAATAACCTTTTGACAGCCACTGCTTTTAAAGCCATTGTGACTTTGTATATTTAACAGAGGTTATCAGGAAGTATATATTTAAATTGTTCTATGTACTTTGAAATATGTAACACAAGGAATGAGCATTGGAAGTTACTTATTAGAGGTTTCTTATTTATCATTTGAATGTCACTAAAAATAAATATGCAAATTCTCCTTTTGTTCTCCTTTTGATGCACTACCATTTATGTTGAAATACCTGCAAGCTAATCAATAATGCACAGTATAACACACTGAAATTGAAATTTCTATCCATATCTTTCAAGTCTCATGAGGAGTACAACCGACTTCTGGAGTGTTTGTTGCTTGGAAGCTCTTATTTTTTCTATTTTTATTTAGAAAGCATTCACATTCAAGTCTGAATCACAAATGGAAGACTGCCTTAATTTGTCAGGTCTCCTTTTGTCAAAGAAATCTGACATATGCGACTGCTGATTTCAGAGCTTTATTGTTCCCGGAAAATATGCATATCAAATATAAACAGCCTTCTCGTCCAGTCTGAGGTGTCACTGATAGAAGCAACACAAAGAACATAGATGAGAAAATGACAGAATATTTATAAACCTTTTTCGGTGATTTATATCCTACCAATATGAATCATGTGGACAGCAACCTTTCTCTTTTCAAGAACAAATAAAGATTTGTTTTCCATCCACAGAACTGAAAATCATCTTCCTGGGGCCTAAGTTCTTAATTACATTTATTATAAATATAGTGCGTTGATAATAAAAAACTACTATAGAACATTTGACGTACTGAATGTGAGAACAGGTTCTTAAACCAAATACCAATGCTAACATATATTTTGTACCAGTATTGTAAGTAGAATGCATTGTTTGATAAAGAAAGGGAGGTTAAATTTGAATAAAACAAATAGAACTGGAAAATTTGTAAAGAGAAGCATGTCTACAAGCTAATTAAAGTCTCAGTGGATCTATTTGGAAATCAGTGCACAGTTCCAAGGTCTAAGAATGATGCATTCGCTCTGCTTCTATATATACTTTATTGTTTTTTGTTTTGTAATGTTGTGATGTTGCAGGATTAGGCCTATTTTAAAGTGCTTATGTCTGAAAAATGTAGCCTCTGATTCCTGCAGAATCTCAATGTGAATAGCTATGTAATCTAGACAGTGGATGAAAAATATGGAAGCCTATATACATTCATTTAGAGACTATTGTTTTAGCTTTTTCAGGGGATGTTACCACAACACAGTTAGCCGCCAAAAGCCCAGCACTGGGTAATTAATGCTGCAAATGGTATTGTTGACGTTTTCAAGTCATTCTTTCATTTTTATGCAGAGAAGCTGCACAAGCAATCATCACTGAGGTGTTTTATAAGCAAAGCAGCCTTCAGCTGCGGTGCCATTGCAGCGCATCATTTCATTATACAGTCGCCCCTTTTACAGATCACACATTTTTATGGTGTCCCTAGGCCTTCGTTTTTCACATCTTGTTGCTTTCAGCAAATGGTATTTTTTCTGATTTACTCCGAAAGGCAATGATGATTTCACATTCAAACTCCTATCTGCAGCAAAAAACAAAAAGAGCCATCTCAGCATACCTTTCCAATACACACACACACCTGCTTTGGAGTCATTTAAGTTATTTCTTGACTGTCAACGATTTGTCTGACATTACTGTTGAGTTTTGTCACCGTTTTATTATTTTGCATTGCAGTACTTGACAAAGCTTTAAAAAATAAATTTGTTTAAGAACAATGAGGAGACCCTCTTAATTCAAAGAGATGGAATGGAAATGTCAGCGCCATCAATCACAATTCCGGGAGCTGGCTGCTATTGTGTAATGCTTTGGAACACAATATCTAAAAGTCTGTTTAACATTCAGGCTCCCAGACAGTGCAGTAATGGTAGTGAGCAGAGCTTAACGGCACACTGTTTAGCTTGGTAATGAATGCAGCAGCCGCACACTAGCACATGCATACAAAGAGGAGGGGAGAGAGTTAACCTGTAAAAATGAAGAGAAAGTGCAAATGCTGAGGACGTTCTCTCGTATTCCTATTAATTCTTAATCAACTTCTCTGTCATGTACATCTATGCCTAAAAAACAAACTTTACAGCACTCAATGGTTATCAATAGTTAAATATGTGTACTGCCTGTAGCTTGGAACAAAAGCTGGAACATAACCAACCGTGAGCTCTTCAAAACTATTTCTATTATGATTGTTTTTTTCTTTTGCCAGCATGCAATTATTTGGTGCAACCTCACTGCGTCAGGTAAAGCACTGTAACAACAACCCCCAATTCATTTTTCACGTAGCCCACATTGCGTTCCCTGTGTTGTAGCAGAACAATGGGTTATTGAAGGAAAGGGACTTTGCGTCTAGTAAAGAAAGCATGGGGGACTCAGGTGCAGAACAACATTAGTAACATGCTCTACAGTACCATACCCTTAGAGCGCTTTCAAAATGAAAGCAATAGAACAAACTATCAAAATAAGGCACTAGGGATGCTTTGAGCAATAACCTGAATGTAAAAAAAATATATATAAACAAATATGTTTTACTACCTGACTTTATTTTTTAAATATTTCAACACTACTGATTCTGGAGACTTATGTGGTGTTTACACGGGTATAATAAATCACATATGATGTGTGTGATTTATAATAAGTTAATATGTTGCTGGAAAAGTGTCTATTATTGTTATTTTGTGCAGTTTATGCAGCCAAACCCCAATAATATATATATATAATATATAATATAAAAAAGAGACCTATTTCATACAATGTATTCCCTTATATTATAATATCCAGACCTAGTGTAGAAGGTTTCATATTGCAATGTCACTATGTATGTCGCATTCCACATTTATGAAGTGACTTTCAATGATAAATCCTCTCCAAAGTTTGTCAGAATAATCCCCAGTCAAAAAAAACATTGTTAAACAAACTAGTCAAGCAAACAATTGTTATTCTCTGCAGCAAATCTGATTTACCTGTCATATAGCACTTGGTCTCCTGGCTGTTGCTGATAGGGTTGTTGTTTTTAAACATGTACAGGTTGAAGGGTACAATGCTGTTGCTGTTGCTGTTGATTCTTCTCCAGATATCATGATCCGGGGTGGTCCATCGGCCAGCGAGGGCGTCGTAATCCCGCCGTCCCATGTGAACGAGTTTGGTGAGGGGCTCGTACAGGCCTCCCTGGTACCCAATGACGAGCTGGAAACTGGGATTGGAATCCAGATACACTTCGCCATAGGCCGTGTGAAGAATCTGCTTTATCATCAAACCTGTGCCACTGAAGACCGCCAGGGGGGTCCCGATGTTGTCACACGCCACATAGAACTCATCTCCACTGCTGAGCTCCATGGCAAACAAGTGTCCCTGCAAGTCGTAGTAGAGAGACGTAATCTCAGAGCTGGAGTGGTTGTACATATGGGTGACACGTGTCGGACTGGATAAGTCTGCATAGAAGAACTGCAGATGGTGCCCAAAGCTGCTTTTACTAGACACCCTCCTGCCCAGGCCATCATAGCGGTACTTGATGTTCCACCCATTGACCTTGTTGTAGACTTTGACTAGAAGGCTGGCGGAGTTGTACTCAAAAAACTCGTTGCCTCTCTGCCTGAGGAACCCATCCTCATCCATGCGGTACTGGACGTCCCCCAGCCTAGTAATGCGGTCCCTCAGGTCGTAGCGGAGTGGCGTTAAGCGGGCACTGTTTCCAGGGCTCAGCAGATGTAGGTTGCCATTAAGGTCGTAGCTGTAGCGCCACAGGGGCTTGTCATTGATGGACACTGTCTGCAGCTGCCCGTCTGCATCATATTCATAGGAGTAGCGAGTCGTATTGGCATAGGGACCGACCTTCAGTTCCTTGCCCACCACTCGGCCCATGTTGTCGTACTGCACCATCATCCAGTACATGAGCGACCTGAAGATCTCGTACTGAACTTCCTTCACGCGACCGTATGCGTCGAAGTGCTTGGTGTGGGTCATCACAGCGGTGGTGATGATCTGGTTGATATCATAGTAGATGACCCCGAACTTCCCAAACTGCTCCGTCTTCCCTGAAACGTCGTCGTAGCGGTACAGGTCGATCGGCAGGGGGGTCTCGTTGATCACCGCCTGCATACTGGTGACCCGGAAGCTGTTGTCGTAGTTGTAGTCGAAGCGTGCGTTCACCATGCCTTCCTCGCTGAAGCGGAATATCTGCCGGTCGATCAGCGGGCCGATCTGCCGGTAGCGGATCGTGCAGGTGAATCCCTCGCTCTGGAGGTTCACCGTCTTCAGCATCCCGGCCGCCTCGTCGTACGTGAAAGCGATCTTTGTGGTGTCGTACAGGATCTCTGTTAGCTTGGACAGCTTCCCGTATTTATAGATCATGCGGCGGCCCGTGCCTTGGAAGCATGTCTGCAGCAGCTGTCCGTCTTCATTGAAGTCTTGGAGTACAGAGGCATTACCCTCTGGAGGCTTGTATGTGTTTCTGTAGTAGCCAATGGAGCGCATGGTTTCCAGAGTTTGGCGAGCCACGTTGGGCATCGTGACTGAGGACAGCCGATCGTTCTTATCGAATTCAAAGATATACTGTCTCTGGCTGTAGAGCAGCAACACCATGGACTGCAGAGGGGTGAGGGGAGAACAAAAGAAAATCACAATTAATATGAAACCTAAGTTTAATGTGACATCCAGAACCTTTAGAAATGGTTCAGCCTTAGTTTAAGAGGTGCTAGATTATATTCAACCCACTTTACTTTCTCCCCCTAAAATATAAAAATAATGTCAATCCAACTTGGCAGATCCAGACTAGTTCAAATGTCACAGGACTCAGAAATGCCACCGATTCCCCCTGGACTAATGAAATGTGACATGAAGCCAGAGCAGATGATAGGAGGATGATGATGGGACTGGACTTTCACAGGCAGGTGCCGATAAATGTAGGAGCACAGCTTTTCAGCTAGCCTTATCAAAGGAAAGTTAAACGAAAAAACCCTTCCCCATGATACTCAGTGAACTCTTTTCATAATTTTACCCAGGAAGCTTTCTTCAAATTTAAGCAGGTACATTACAAACAAAATGCCATCTCATCTCTCTGTCTGACATACAGATATCCAAAAGCAATCAACATTAACAGGGATGTTTTTCTTGTTTTTTGTCTTTTCACTTTTATTAGTGAATAGCGACAGATTGTCAGTGATGTATTCACTTGTACTATGTGAGTAATACTATTTTAGTAACATGTTTATTAAAATGTATGATCTAGAAATAGGGTTTAACTACATTTGACGACATTGTAAGGTACAACATGAAAACTGGCAACGGGCGCAAAAGGCTGAAGGCCATGATAGACGTAATTAAATTTAATCTGAATTTCTCCTCATTAAAATATCACGAAAAAGAAGACAGAATTACATGCATTTTAAAGATGATTTTCTAATTCTTCTTATCTTTGCAAAAAATAAGTGGAAGTTGTGCAGACACAGCTATTTAAATCTAGCAATAAAGTAAAACAGGAGGTACCTTCTCCAAGTAAGTGTAGCTCCAGGATTTCCCATCTGCAAAGATCTGAGAGACGATCCTTCCATTCTGGTCGTACTCCATTCGTACAGACATGGTGCCCCTCTGGATGCCAGCGACGTGTCCTCCTGCTGAGTAGGTGACATTGACCCCATTGAGCCGACTGCTAGGGGACCATAGGGTTGGGCGTCCGGCCTGGTCATAGTGGATTCGGAGGGTGAATTTTCGGTGATCGTCGTAGACTTTTTCAGTCCTGGTAATGCGATCAAAATCTAAAGAAAGCAGGTTCCTGTTGTGCACCTGTTGAACATGTTTGATAGGAGAAAAGAATGACATAAAACAATTATGATTACTATGTAAGAGAAGTACTGTTAATACAATTAATGATTTTTCAGTAAACGTGTATTTACAATTTCACATTTTATTGATTATTTTTGTCTGTGATTGGAAGGTTTACTTAAACAAATAAGGAAAACTCAATGACACTTAAAAATGCAAGGTCAATTAATGCAGTAAACTACTTTTCCTAAGTAGACTGGTATTCTAATTAATGCACCAAAAATCAATAGTATATTGATTATTAAATTAATTAATTATTTTCCAGTGCCTTCAGTAAAGCTTTGGCACACATAGAGGACTCTGATTTTAGTTAATACATTACAATGCTTTGCGGTTTTCATAAACAGAAAAAAATAGAGTCTACTTCTATACCACAGATGAAGTCTGAAACTATAAAATACTGCCTGAGTGATATTGTTGGGTTAGTTGCTGAAATGCACATCAGAGTGTATGAATCAGTATTGACTGCAATGCTGGCTGTGATCACAACTACAGAGGATGCTTTGCAAACAATTGTCCAAAGTGCATTTCTAGGTCTGCAAAGAAATGATTGCTCTGCTGAGAGTTTGTGGTGCATTTCAGTCAACTAGCCATTTAGATAAATGTGCAAGCATTGAGGCACACAGCAAACTGGTGGATCCTTGTGATTTGTGCTCAAAGGGAAGAAACTGACCAAGCCAAGCCAAGTCTTGTTTATTTTCTAGTATATTTTCTAGATTGGGATTAAAGATGGCCCATTTTCTTTTACTTGATATGCCTGCATAAACACACCAGCTGAAAAACATAATGAAATAATTTGGCTTGGTATTGAATTGTATTTTGCAGTTTGTTTTCCATATCACAAAAATCCATCTTTTTGAATTTCACCAGGTACATTAGCAAAAAGAAAAGCTGAGATTAAAATTAATCCTTAATAAGCAACAAGCATGTTTGTATTTGATATCTATGCAGTCAAAAGGTAAAAAATTGGCAGCAATGTGAAATATATGGTCCGCCTTCCTTGCATCAAATTCACAAGAGTTTGTCTGAGCCTTCTGTCTGCGAAGGAACAATTACACTGGGGCCAATTAATGTCACTAATACCAAACTGAGAGGATTATTTTACATTGAAAGTTACCAGTTCATGAATAACAAAGAATCCCCTATTGAGCTGATCAGCAAGACCGCAATTCGAGTGAGTGAATACTGAGCACAAGTCTTTCAGATGTTTTTTTATAGTCTATCTCCAGAAGTGGGTAGAGTGCATCATTTGTTTTGTGTTTTTTGTGTCATATGTATATGTACCGTAAACCTTCAATTAAATGCCCCCGGCGTTTATTCCAAATAACTTCAAGAAGCCCGGGCGTCAATTGGAAACCGGTGATTGTATTAAACATTCATAAATAAAAAGACATTGCTTCATAGTAGAAGTACACTAACAGGCCAGGCTTTTATTTATTTATTTTTACAATTGGTTCTTATTTTTTAATAATTTGCTTCCCAAAGATGCAAACAAATCACTTTCAATGTATGGTGAACTATACACTGGATTGAAAACAAGATACTGGTAATTCTGTTAGCAGTCTAAGATTCGATATACTGTGAACTGTCGCTAAATAAACAAAAAGCACTTCAACAAAACTGTAGAAATACGCTTTAAACCAAACCATCAACGTCATACTTCATTAATCCATTGTTTATGTCGCAATTGACAGTTCAATCACTACAATTAACAGCAATACAACTATATACATATATATATATAGTTTAAATGAGAAATACATTTATAAAAAAACATGTGATGGTGTGTATATATATTTACTGAAAACAAGAAAGATGCAAAAACTAAAAATAAAAGTTTAAGTAAATACAGCTCTGGAAACGAGAGACCACTGCATTTTTTTCTTAAATCAGCATCTCTACATGTATGGCAGCCATTCCATTCCATTCCTATATTTATTTGGAATTTGGGAGAAATGTAATTTATAGAATAAAACAAAAATATTAATTATACCCAAACACCTATAAATACTAAAACCAGAGAAACTGATAATTTTGCAGTGGTCTCTTAATTTTTTCCTGAGCTGTATGTTGAGGAAGGTTCTTTCAAGTGTGTTAATGCATCTTTAGAAACTGTATCAATTTCCTGTTTCTTTATTTATAAAACATTGTCAAGTAACCCAGCTTTGGTTTACATGATTATGGAAATCAACCTGGCGACTATTGGAGACCGGCTGCTATTTGAGACCTGGCGAGTATTGGAAGTTTTACGGTACATTATATTCTCCACAAATGCTACAGAGTGGGAATCATGGCTAAGTAGTAAGAATTCACCATGCTTTCCACTAAATAATTTAAACATATACTAATGATTAAAAAGAATAAATCCACAATATTTATTTACCAGCTCATTGACTTCATTTTACTTTAGTGACTATAACAAATGTGTATCCTTTAAGTAATATTGTTGTTAGTGCTGAATAATGTATGCAGTTTTTTGTTTTCTTAAATCCTCACATATAATCTATTATTGATGTACAATGTAAGCCAGCTGGCAAAGTTATTAATTTGTGGCACTCCAGACAGGGCAGTTACACAACAGGGAGTTCCACAGCACGTGGATGGTGGAACATCAAAAGGTGTTTCAATTTTTAATCATGGTGGAGAATAATCACTTCAACAGTCAATGTGAAAAGGGAATAAAGCTCAAAATTGTAATTGGCACTGGGTTGGGGTACAGTGGGACAAACAAAACAATGAAACAAAAAACAACAAAAACAACAACTGAAAATCCCGAAGATAGAGTACCTTTCCCAGAGGTCTGGCCATTTTCTGAGAGTTAAATAAAATGACAGCAACCATATTTCCCGACTGATACGTGGTAAAGGAAAGAAATGGAAAATGAAAACTCCTCATGCCATGTTCTGGTTCAACAAAGATCCAACAGAGCAGAAAAAAACTCTTTTGGTAGTAACACTGTGGACCACTGAAGAGTATAAACTTACTGAAGAGGAATATTTTAAATTGGACTTTCCCTTTCCCTCAGGAAGACTACAGGAGAATGATGGGAATTATCTGCTGCAACATTTTCGGCTGGTGGAATCAATCACTCAATTAATCAATCTTTCTCTTCTGCTTCCCACTTACTGCCTACCACTCCACTCTGGTTCTGTACCCTCAAAGGGACCGGAGGAACGGTAGAAAAAGATCAGAAGACTACTAAATAAGTACGAGTAACACGGAGGAGGTTATCGGGGGTTACGATCCCTTGAGAAAATGTAAAAATATTATTTGTATGTTGTGTGCATTTTTTTCCCCCTTGGCTTGTTCTTCATCTTTTTTCAATGCCTTCCTTGCCCATTCAGTAGCTTTAATAAAAGATGCAGTCTAATTTATGGTGCATCATCGTTCCTATAATACCTGCTTCGATTACAAATCGTTCCTGCCTGCACTGTCCTCTCTTTTCACAGTGATGGAACTGTTAATAAAGACAGTTCCTCATTTATGACCAAATCCTGATAATAGAAAACAAATACTGGTATATACATTCAGACACATCATATCCATCAGTATTGTATAGGTAAAGGTTTATGGACATCAAACAAGCATACATTTTTTAGTTTTTGATTGCATTCTTCTTTAGATATAAATTCAATAAAATTAATCACTTTAACTGATATGTTTTGTTATAGGCTATTTATCTAGATTATAGCACTACAATTTCTAATTATAGGCTTTTTAAATAATTAGAGTTGCCATTTATGGATGAGAAAAAAATAGGATTTTCAAACTTTAATGAGTTAAAAATCAGACCCTTCCATCCCTTGAATGTGTTTCTTCCATATTAAATAATAATAATACAGAAATGATGGTGTTTAATATTCAGTGTGAGGAAACTGGAACATTAAATTATCATTAAACAGTTTTCATTGGTTTAAACAAGATTTATTTTTCAGCAGCCAAGTTTGTAATCATCATTAATATATAAATTATGCATGCTGTCATAATTTATTCACCAATCTAGACACTTTTAATGGTACTTGTTTTAATAAATCTTTGTCAATTTTGCTTTCATTATAAGTAAATAATGAAATTCCTGTATTTCATGTCCAATATTTGCTCGGGTTTATGATTTTCACATTTTAAATCTGTTCCCTGTGCTTCCGAGATTGGAATATTAAAATCGTATTTGTTCAATCACTGAATCGTCCTATTCTGGCACACACAGGGTTTGTCTTTACCTGTTGCCTTCTCAGCGAAATGAAAACAAAAGAGGTTCTGGAGTCAAAAACCATCAGCAACATTTCTAAAAGGAAATGAGGACTGTTGGAGGCCATAGATTAATTACACGATAAGTGTGATAGTTCATTCGAGTGACATTCAGTAATGGCTAAGCTTCTAAGCCAGTACGATTAGAGAATCATCTTACTGTTCTTTAGAAATCATCACGTAACAGATTTTTCCCAGTGAGGTTTCAAAATGCACCTAAAAACTGGAAGCAGCCAGCAATCACCATCTCTCCGGTCTGAGCTTCATTATATACAGTATTAGCTCCAGGGGTGCTTGGTTGTACCCTAAATTAACTCCTTTATAAATAATGGCTACAGTGTGTAAATAGGCAGTCTTTCAGGGATGGTACTATTTTTGTTACATTCTTTATGTATAATTGATATGTTATACACACGCACAAGATTTAAACTTAACAGGGAAACTCCACTGAGTTGCCATTTTTGATACTCTCACAGTACAGATACAAATACTGAACAGCGCCACAGACAACAACATTCATGTTGCTGTTGAAATTTTGCAAGGGCAGGAGCGAAAGAGGGACAACACTGACCAGTTTTGCTGCAGGGTGTTATTGAAATCACAACATCGCTTGACACAGCATTCAAGGACACCCAATGAATCTCTGGGTAGGGATTCCGTGTCCCGTTCCCTCTGTTCTCACCATTAGGCTGCCCCCATTTCCTATCTCCCCCTTGGGGGCATTGTCTGTTAAATGCATTAGAAGGTTTCACTTCTGAAGTTGAGAAGAGTTTTAAATTATCAGCCAGTGACAGACACAGTGGCACCTCCCAATTAGCTCTACCGGTGTCTAGCAGAGTTCGACCGCATTCAATACTCAGACCAAATGGAGATTTTGCTTGGCAAAAACATTCAAAACCAATCCTGATTCATTGCCTTTTTACTAACTTATTGCTCAAGTCAAAAATAGGTCATTTAAGCTTTATGTTGCATTTTTAAGTATTAGTGATTTGCCATTTGGAACCAGAGCTCTGTGGCATTATTATAGTCTTTCTGGAGTTGTTCACCAACTGGGTCATTTGTATTGATTGGTTCTGTTATGATGTCTCTAAAGGGATTTGCTATAATATTTTCTACATTGAAAATAACAAAGCATTATTCAGCTCTGTAAATTATTGTAATTTTTTTTTTTTTTACCACTTAAAGATCTATTGTACTGTAATAGCGGAAATCTGCCACCATGTGGTACTCTGCACTGACAAATGCCTCCCCTTCACAGCAGCCCAATGAAGACTTCTGCTGCAGTGATCAGTGAGAGCCCATTACATAATTACACACAGACATAAGCTGACACAGACACACACAGGTAAATATATAAATAAAAACGGCTTAGAGACTGTTAACGTTATCAACACTGTTTACTTTCGTCAGCATTCAAAGTATTTTCGCAGCATTGGGAAGCGGCATGATTTCATTCCATATCAGGGATCTGCCATGACCCTTGCATCTCTGCAAAATATGACTGCACCATAATCAATTCACCTGTCAGAAAATCTTCAGTGCTTGTGAAAGTTGAATTATTTTAAACACTGCACAAAATCAATTTCAATGTTCAAGCGGCCAGCTGCTACCAAGTAGTTACTTTAAACTGTCTTGCCGACTGATGAGTGGAAGTTACAAGGCTTATAATTAAGGTATAATTACATGGTGCACAGAGTGTGCAGATGAAGGAGATATACAGACTGGAGAGAGGAAAGGAAGAAGGCTTTACATTTTAAAGTGCATGTTTCCAAACAGGACTCTCAGACATTATATTAATTAAAATATTTTGAAAGTAGCTCTGACAAGTAAGGCAAAAAAGGCAAAACATTTAAACAATAAAGAATGAAAGAAATACAAACAAACACATAAATAAATAAAATGTCTTCATCTGCTGTAGTTCACTAATTAGTTTGTGTTTGCACTAGGGATGGGCTGTATACAGGTTTCACATTTTACCATGATTAGATATCGTACCTGCTGTGCTGCACCGCGATTATTGTAATTACAGTATACATGGTATATGCTCTTTCTGAGAAAAGAGTCCAATGTATCCTGCATTGCTTTAGAAATAGAACTGCATTGATAACTGGACATGCATTAGTAGAACTCGTCTCTCTCACTTCCTGAACCACATCCCTTCAACGTACCTCCCTGTTAATTGTCATCACTGCAATTTTATAATGGAAAGAGTACTATACAATTGCTCTGCTTCCAAAAGACGGTATGAAAATTTAAGTCTTGGTAAAATTCCAGATTTTTTCAAGCTCGCAAAACTGCATGGCTGTATTTTGAATATGAGAAAAAAGATGGTGTAATGTTTGAAGACGGCGTTCCGTTTCGCGGACGCTGCAATAAAATCACTGGTTTGTGCTCGTGGTGGAAGCTCATAAAACCTTTTAATACATCTGGGACTGTCACCATGTAATTTATGCAGACATCTCAAAAGTAACTTATATACAGTACAGGTATACCCCGCTGTGGTCGATCCACTATTCACAGATTTGTTACAGCATGAACTGATGAAATGAATGGATTTTGAAATGACATTTAAAAAAATCATTACAATATCAAACCTTAGCAAAACTAAAACTCTTGCCTTGCACAGATAGATGGCATAGCTGTTAAAAAAAAGTATAGATCAAATTATTCAGATCAACAGTGAACAGTTAAAATCAAAGCACATGTTCCTTAACTGCAATCAGACTGACTGCCCCTCCCTTTTATGAAAGTGTTGACAGCGGTAGATCCACTTCATTAGGAGAGAACATTAAAAAGTTAAAATTAAAATAGAATTATGATAATATGCCCAAAATGTGCCAGAGTTCTGAGGGAGAAAAATTAAGCTAGAGCATCACTCAGCACTGAGGAATTTTGTCAGATTTAAATTAAAATTCCCGTAAAATTGGTGAGTTTATTATAATTATTATTTTGTATTGTTAATTTATAAGTTACATTTTTTTAACAGCATTTTATGAATTTTCATGTTTGTTTTTGGGTATATGAAACCTATCCACATCTTTAAATTAAATCTAGTATGATCCCGATTATCACAAATTGTTCCAGAACCTCTCTCTCTAGAATTAAGCTGCATGATTCGTACTATGATATGCCGGTTACTGTGGTATTTTTACCTGCAGTTATGATACCATGGAAATTGCATACCGTCCCATCCCTACTATGCACTGCAGTGACATGACTTGGGGCCGGATTAAATCAAAACTTTGACCCACCAATAGCAAACTAAAAACCTGTACATCATAGCGGTTACATATCTGATTAGAAGAAAGTGGCATCTAACTAAAAATGAAGCAACTGAGTACAGTTCTGTAGTCTTCTATTAGCAGGTGCGTCAAAGTTTTGATTTAATCCCAGCCTTGGTGTTGAAAATCTCCCATATGACAGTATACAGATCTGTTAATGTCAGAAAACATGAGTAGAGGGCCTCCATTTGAGAATCACTCACCCTGAGTCTGCGTCCGAACACGGTGACCTGCCCCCGGGCTTGCTCCTTGCGCTGCCTCCACTCCACCAGGTTGAGGCCATTGTCGATGGGCAGTGTGACATTCCTCTTGCCCACTGTGGGGTTCACGGTCCCCGCTAGCAAGTGAGGCTCTGTGTGCAGAGACACTTCCATCCCATTGGCGAGCACCAGCCTCAGGGAGCCATCCAAGCCGATGTAGTAACTGTTTCGAACTTGATCTGAAAAAATAATAAAAATGCATTATAACTCTTCCAGTAGCAGCCATTTATATTCTAAATAAAGGTACAAAAAAAAAATCAGTCTTGCTTCATTACGCCACTGATTCTGATTGTCCTCTTACATCAGGGAGGAGCTAAACGTATACGGCCGAGGTGCCAAGACATTACTACCTGCCCATCATCCCCCATAAGTGACTATAAAGAGCAATTCAGGTCTAGATCAGTTAGTCTAATTCTTCCTATGAGTCCCAGATTCATCAACGTCATTTTATCGGTCTGCTGTCAAAAAAATGAGTACAGCCCCTGATAAATATTACCCTCATTAAGCACCATTGTAAGTTAATGAGTCCCCGGAGAGGTGAATCATTATTTGATTGCTCAGAAAAAAAGGAGCCCTGATCTGAAGTAAGTGTTATATGAGCAAGGGGTACAATCGTCTTGACAATGCATTTGAATACAAGTTGAGGAGCTAAACAAAAACAGATCCAGGATCCACTGTTATAATGAGAATGACTGACTGGTTTTGTTATTTTTTGAATATATATATATACATATATACACTCACCTAAAGGATTATTAGGAACACCATAGTAATACTGTGTTTGACCCCCTTTCGCCTTCAGAACTGCCTTAATTCTACGTGGCATTGATTCAACAAGGTGCTGAAAGCATTCTTTAGAAATGTTGGCCCATATTGATAGGATAGCATCTTGCAGTTGATGGAGATTTATGGGATGCACATCCAGGGCACCAAGCTCCCGTTTCACCACATCCCAAAGATGCTCTATTGGGTTGAGATCTGGTGACTGTGGGGGCCAGTTTAGTACAGTGAACTCATTGTCATGTTCAAGAAACCAATTTGAAATGATTCGACCTTTTTGACATGGTGCATTATCCTGCTGGAAGTAGCCATCAGAGGATGGGTACATGGTGGTCATAAAGGGGTGGACATGGTCAGAAACAATGCTCAGGTAGGCCGTGGCATTTAAACGATGCCCAATTGGCACTAAGGGGCCTAAAGTGTGCCAAGAAAACATCCCCCACACCATTACACCACCACCACCAGCCTGCACAGTGGTAACAAGCCATGATGGATCCATGTTCTCATTCTGTTTACGCCAAATTCTGACTCTACCATCTTAATGTCTCAACAGAAATCGAGACTCATCAGACCAGGCAACATTTTTCCAGTCTTCAACTGTCCAATTTTGGTGAGCTTGTGCAAATTGTAGCCTCTTTTTCCTATTTGTAGTGGAGATGAGTGGTACCCGGTGGGGTCTTCTGCTGTTGTAGCCCATCCGCCTCAAGGTTGTACGTGTTGTGGCTTCACAAATGCTTTGCTGCATACCTCGGTTGTAACGAGTGGTTATTTCAGTCAAAGTTGCTCTTCTATCAGCTTGAATCAGTCGGCCCATTCTCCTCTGACCTCTAGCATCAACAAGGCATTTTCGCCCACAGGACTGCCGCATACTGGATGTTTTTCCCTTTTCACACCATTCTTTGTAAACCCTAGAAATGGTTGTGCGTGAAAATCCCAGTAACTGAGCAGATTGTGAAATACTCAGACCGGCCCGTCTGGCACCAACAACCATGCCACGCTCAAAATTGCTTAAATCACCTGTCTTTCCCATTCAGACATTCAGTTTGGAGTTCAGGAGATTGTCTTGACCAGGACCACACCCCTAAATGCATTGAAGCAACTGCCATGTGATTGGTTGGTTAGATAATTGCATTAATGAGAAATTGAACAGGTGTTCCTAATAATCCTTTAGGTGAGTGTATATATACACACACACATTTATAATTTGTTTACGTCATGAAGTACACTGAAAAAGAAAAAAAAACATAATATTTTCCTTAATTTAATTTTAAGCATAAGCTGTAAAATGTATAATTTAAAAAAAATGTCCAAGTTATACAAAGATAGAGTTTCTAATGATTCTTTAGATCCCTCATTAGGTGCTTCCACTTTTTCCCAGCATTCACTGGTATGCATTTCAAATTCTGGGAAATGTTAATTGTGTATGATTTTGTGGCGTGGTGTCACTTGTATTTTGACCAGCTATCCAGTACCGCAGATGGAAATTTCTTCTGTTGAGCACTCACTGTAAAGCCAAAGGCTGAACTGGATGGATATAGATTTTCCTACAAAAAATGTTTTAATATTTGAGGTATCTACTAATTCTAAAATGCGTAAGATCATTGAAAATGTTAGTAAATAGAAGAGATAATGAAGAAAAAATCACTTCATTGAAATGTGACACAGAGCACCTTTACAAAAGGTTATTAATTTTTGTTATATTCTGTCATTATCGGATAATCAGCACAAATTGAAATCCTTTATTAACTTAATCAATGCTACATGCCCATGTCCTGTTTTATAAACTTCAGCAATTGCTTAATCTGAACAATAACTGGTGCTGTAGTGCACAAATTAAATAATCAGAGCAGCGAGTCCTGGTAAATACCCTTGTAGCGCCTTCGGATTTGAAAACACTGCAAGGTCACACTCCTTCGATATGTAAAGACGGAGGTGTCTGCTTATGAAGAAGGTGATAGTAAATTGATTAACACCAAATCGGATGAGGCACGGTTCCTCTCAAGCCATCTACTGCAATGTCATCACGTTGGGGTGACTGACTGCCCTGGCAATTATATGGTGCAACACAGGTTGTCATTTTCACTTTCAAGTACAGCTTTCACCGAGGGAGAAAATCAATACAGGAGGAGGGCAGTCTTTTAAAATAAAATGTTAGGAGTAAAAACTACAACAACAACAATAATAACAACAACAACAACAACAACAACAATAAAGCAAGAGAGAGAATCTTTACAGACTCTTTAGAGGCAGGGCTCGAGAACTGTGTGTACATGCCAACACATTAAAGGGGAAGAATGCATCCCCCCATTGCTTTTTATTTTTACTTTCCCTTCCTGAATGTTTAATCTGACATGTTTGCCTGAAGAACAAAAGGCAAAAAGCCGAGTTAACTGTAACAGAAAAAATGCATACAAAAATGTGTGTTCTACATTTCAAGTAAGTTGTTCTTGCTGATGTGCTTCTTTTAGTTTTGAACAGTTTACACGCTGGCAGCTTTTTGAAATCTCTTTCTAGTGTTGCATATGCTCCCGCCCCCTCACCCATTCTCTCCGATAAAATCATATTCCTCTCAGGAATGACGAGCTGGTTGGGACTTTCTTATTTTTTATTTTCTGTCAGTCACCCGGAAATTTAGTTTAAAGTTGGCTCATGTCTCTCCTCCATTCCGTTTTGGAGAAAGGAAGAAAGAAACTTGTGCTTTATCATTGTGCCCCTTCAAAGTCTCTGCTGCCAACAGTTAGATTAACAAGAATATGAGAGACTGACAAGGGTAAATGCACAAAGACTTTGCTTTCAACCTCCCCTACGACAAAAGAAGAACAGTACAGACAAGCACATTGGAAGGTCAACTGACTACCAAATCCATTCTCCTTGAGAATATTGGGAAAATATCTTTGTTAACATTAAAATCGTCTTTAATATTATACATAGTTCATTAGCATTCTTAAGCCCTGACATGGAAGGTAGCTGTTGCAAAAGACAGTGGAATTAAATGTATTTAATAATCTGTTTCTCACTGAAAAACTGAATTAAAAATAAAAGGTTGTGTATTAATAGCGGTCTGTTTTATATAACTTACAACAGATATGTGCAAAGTGAAAGCATCACAGACAGATAGTAAGACTTGTGCCTAATTTTGATTAAATAGAAAAGAGTCCATGACATGCCGTTTTGAATTTTGTTGGATAATAACAAAACAAAATAAATTCTAGTTTATTTCATATCAAAAAACATAATTACACATGAATACTAAGAACAGCTTGAATCTGAAATCATTCTTTATTTGTAACTTTCCAAGCTATCACTTTTATCCTAATATAGATTCCCGACAACATTCCTTTAAGGCACCAAAAAGCTTAAGTATCATATTGAAGTAGTTCATTGTGAGAGAGGTGGAAGAAAATACAATAAATGATGTTCTTGTGAAGTTGTGTGAACATGGCACTGACTGAGATACTTGATGTAAAAGTACAGAACCTCTATCCTGGGGGGCTCCTCCAGTGAACTCACCCTGCAGTAAAGTGTAGAAAGCCCCCGAAGCCGAGAGATTGGTTGTTATGGTGACGTCCTCTTTGTTGGCACCCTCCATTTGAACTCTAACAGAGCTGTCCGTGTCGGTGCGAAAGCTGCTCACGTGGCCTGTTGGGAAGGTGACGTTGGTCAGTCGGCCATAGCTGTCATACCTAAAGGGAGAAAGAGACAAAAGGTCAGACAGCACACAGGGGAACGGGTGCCATATTGGTAAGGGTACGGGTCTCACGAGTATTTGAACTTGCAAAGCTTCGAAAAATGTTGGTGAATAATGATGGAGTAAATTATTACCACTACTACAACTACTTATTTCTTAAAAGTACAGCCCTTTTTAAAGGGAAAATATACCTTTGATTATATCAGATTTGGGATTAACTTCATTTTCAGATTTTTGCTTAGCAGTATCTACAATCTTGTGTACTTTGCCATGTTTGAAACAGGTTTAAAACTAAAAACAAGCAATCTGATCAACTAAACGCAGCAAAGATGTACTCCAGGGTATTATGACACTATTCTGTTGATGGCAGATGTGAAAAAATTATAGCCACCCAAACAGCCCATACAATTTCCACGAGTTCAACATCCTCGTGGCATCACACAAAGCAAACACAATCAATATATTGAGCAGCAGGAATAATTACATATGCTACAGATAACAACAGATGACATGAGCATTTATCATTGTAAAGCTGTGATAGGGATGCTCCGAGAAGCAGCCGCATTATCCAATTTTCTTATTTCAGGTGCTGCTGAGCTTTAAGAGAGGGATGTTCAGTCCTATACATGAAGGTCAATCCGAGCATAACGGTGGCAATTTCATAAAGCAGTTTTGATATCAGGTTAAAAAAAAATAATGCCAATTTTATTAAGAAGACACTATGGCGATCAGTAGGATAGTTAGGCTCAGGTGAGGGTGCCGATGCCCTTTGAACAAGGAGGCAGAAGTAACATGGATAAACAACGTTTCTAAAACCCAAATGGTTATACTCCAGCACCAACTACCTAAACGCGGGCCATAAACACAGTGGATTGTGATTGGGTGACGCCAACAATTCCTCGCCACTCCTTTCATACACACAAAAAAAGTATTCACATATGCTAATCGTGCAAAAGGAAACAAATACTAAGCTGCAATGCCAGTGGCACCAAATCAACAAAAAACACTAAAAAAACAGAACGTTGTATCCCTCTGGGAATGTTAGCAGCTTCTAAGCTTTCAGACACCGAAGTACAATCCCCAGTGGATCCCTGCCTCCACAGTCATAGAGCTAGAGAGCTCTGAGGGAGAAATCCACCGTCAGCTCTTCTCCCTGTCCACGACGCAAACTCCTCTGGAGCTGCGGCTTCCCATGATAAAACCCATCTTAAAGTATTCATCTGGGACTAATGTGCTTCAGTCACCGAAAGCATCCACGCTAAACACACACACCAATAGAATCATCTTTTCTGTCCCAAGCAAGACAATATACTGCATTTAACACAAATAGATGACCTGATAGAGAACCATCATTCCAACTAAATAAATGTTTCTTTCCTCCACAAGTAAATGGTTAAGAAATATTTGAAATCATATTCATTTAACTTACTAAGGTTTTTAAATAACTAAAACCAACTACAGTGATTTTGAATTTAAAAAAGAAAATGATTTGGAACCCACTGGACATAACAGTGGTGAGCTGCCTTACCATGAACAAATAACACCAATTGAAAGAAAAAAAACAAAAAACGAAAAAACAACTGAAGAGCTTTGTTCTGATTACTGATCCAAAATCTTTCATTTACTAGCTAAGAAGAGGCTCTTCTCTAGATTCTACTGCTGTGTATTAATGGCTACAACCTGTTCACACTGAGACACTTTTATCTTCATTTTCAGGGCTTTTGGGAAGACGGGGGTGAAATATGTACAGAGGGGATAAAACCTGCTGTTTCACTCCAGAAGCCCTAAAGTCTATTTTAATCCACCTGAATAATACAAATCTCAGATGCTCACCCACTGACTTGTGGCACTGAAAGCCTGCCAGAGTGAGGGCAAAAACTCCTGAGAGCTGGTCTAAATACAATGTGTCAATGAATTCTGCCTTTTCTTTCTTATGTCTGTGTTCCCAGAGTCACACAATTAAAAGAACATGTTTAGGTTGCTTGCCGTTATCGCAGGACACAGTTTTTAATATCTGACAGAAGAAGGTTATCTTGGCTTTTCAATGGATTTTGTCAGTGTCGCCTGATACAAACTGAGTATAACAAGTTACATATTTTATATAAAAAATAATTGTATTTTTCTTACAGGAAGATCAAAAACTACACGACTTCACATCTGATCAACTTTCTAGGTGCATGGGGGGAAATAACAGGACGAGGAAATATCTTGTCAGTGCAATGAAAATGCTAAACAACAAAAATATACTGACAAGGCAATTTGAATTACAATACACGGTAGTTTATAAACCTATTGTTTCTGACAAAATGTGTTGTTGATGTTGCGTTGCGTTTTAATTATGGAAGAATGCGCCGCTGTGATATCTTTGTTATAGCAGCTCCGCTGGGTTTTGTTCCATTACCAATATTAAAAGAATTTCCATCTATAGGCTAAATACATTGCACATCAATTAATTAATTCCAGGCCAGCAACAGTGTATGATGGAACATCTGCCTGCCTGAAAACAATGTTCAACATTTAGTCGCACAGAGATTAATAGGGAAGTCTGCTCAGTTCTGCATTGTGAAATTATGACAGTGACCCTCAGGTGGCTGAGTGACCTTCAAAGCTAATTAAGCAAAAACAACAAAAACTGTGTTATGGGGGTAAATTATACATTAAATGCACAGCTTTGCCTACAGGGAAAATGAAATGCTTAAAATTAATTGCCAGGTAAAATTATTCAAAATGAAAGCACTCTTAATCATATAGACCAAATCTCTTTTCTTACAATTAATGATTGTTGTTTTTTAACCTTAAATGTATTAATTTATTTATCTTCTATACACGTTGTCTCTTTCTAGATTTGCAACCTTTAAATGTTTGCTGTTCCTTCAAGAAAACTGGGAGAAAGTTTTCTCTGGCCAGACAGCTTTGAATATCACCTTGTGTGTGTATGTCTGTGTGTGTGTTGATGTGCTTGGTTGTAATTCTCAACAGAGATGCATTTGCATATTTATAAAACATTAAAAAGAGCACTGTATTTTTCAACGGTAACACACAATATAAAAACACAGAGGGAAAATAACTTGTAAGCATTAATATTTAAACTTTTCCCATTGGATACCAAAAATAAAGCAGGTTATTAATTCACAACTGATATTCTGTAAACAAAATATTCAGCGCTCAGTAAATACTGCTGTGAAAAACAGTCAAAGTAAAACAATATATATATATATATATATATATATATATATATATATATATATATATATATACACATTTCAAAGCTTATTATAAATAACAAATAAATGGTTTGAGGTAAATACGAGGTCTAAATTCCTTGAGAGACAAATGTATGTTAATGAAAAGGGGGTTGACAGACAGCATGGGGAAATCATGCATGACGCCCTATAAATTGCTACTCCCCTGTTTAACTCCTGAGACAACTGGTGAGTCAGAGGAAGCTTTTGACAGATAAGATGCATGTCTAATTTGAAATCATCTGCCACAGTACCAGACAAAAAAAATAATAATTGAAAAAAGCAACCATCAGCTTTATATTCTTAAAAAGCTCTGACTGTAGATAATGTATTCAGGGATAAATGTAGAGATGACGTTGATGGTGCAGGAATGTGACTTGCAGTAAATGAAGAAGGGTTGTGATGACGATATGGCAGTCTTCACAGGGGAACTTTTGAAAAAGGAATTTCACAACCCCAACAGTAACAAGAACTGTTACAGCCTTCTCATGTCACAGAATCACAAAGTGTCTTACATTATTAAAGATGCCTCCCTGCCTCAAATAACCTTTTAATTACTTGATCAAGCTAGATTAGGTGCGTATGAATTCATAAAGACAAAAACAATAACGTAACTAAATAGCAAATAGATGGTCAAAACGTATGAAGCAATAAAACACAAAGAGTATTGGTTAGACTCTGGAATAATTGGCTGGCAATATGGGGTATGTGCTACTTCTACTTCTTGCACAATTATTTATAGCGATTAAACTTACGTCACAGGAAAAAATGCATCTGCATGTCATATTTTCAAACAGAATATGGCATATTAGGTATTTTCCCCCCAAAATCATGTCAAAGGCTGGATACGTAACTTGCACAAGCATTTTCTGAATTCAATGAGAAAAAAATCACCCCTGGTTCATCATATTTTTCTTTGTGAGAACTGATGCAAAACAACAACCAATGCATGTAATTGTTTGCATTTTTATACCTGTATAACTGAAATACTATCTTTATTTGACTGATACCCATTTCAAACTGTTTAGCTGTTAATTAAAATTGTTTTAGTAATATAATAATTGCAGCATTGCATGACACCAATTTGCGATGTGTAATCATTTATTGGTCTTTTGTTCTGTATTTACATAAGATTGTTAGTGAAATCACCATTTCAGAGAGAAGATTACACTATAGCCTTGTGGATATCAACAGACTTCCTCATTCAACCCAAGCCTTAAAGTTTGTGAAGGAGGAATAACATTACTAAAGACACCTGGTGTGCAGTTAATTGGCTTTGTATTAACAGACATTCCTGAACATCAAAGGAAGCCTGCAATTCAAAGAGACAAGATATTTCACTTCTATATTTAATGCATATCAAATGGCCAGTGCTCTGTGTTTTGCAAACAAAAATGTTTTGAAGGACTGTTTTATGAAGTTGTGGTTCTAATCTCAACTGATGGGAGGGTATTTTCCATAATAGTTACTTGCAGCACCATGTCCAGTTTTGATGCATGTTTACACTGTCATTACCTTTTAAACCAGCAGTAACCTGTCTATTCCACTTTAAACTTCAATCTGCCACCACGAAACAGCAATTATTTATAATAAGCTCAACGAAAGATCTTCAGGCCCTCTGGTTCTCACTGAAATATTCACAGAATCTGAGTGTGAAGAGAGTAAGGCAACTGCCAAGCAGATTTCTTCTTTGTTTCATTGTAGTTGTTCACAGTGAAAATAATATTGCTTAGACTACTGCTTAGACTGTAAAAAATGTGAACAATATATTCAATAGAAATGTATCAACTGCTTACCTGAGCAAGACTATAAAAAGTCCTGAACCTTTTTCCTTTTTAAAAAATTGACCACAATATAAAACTACGATCTTACATGGTAGTTGGCATCGCTTTAAGATATTGTTACAGCTAAAGAGAATGTTGTTTATAAAAAAGAAGAAAAGTGGGGAGCGTATACTTACTCATAAAACGTTGTCCACCCATTTTCATTGCTCTTTGTTGCTAGCAGACCTGAACTCCCATGGTAAGTCATCATTGCCAGTTCATGCCCCTGAGCTGTAACACTTTTTAAGGCATTGTTTGTACCGATTGTCACCCAGAATACCTGGCCATCGGGGACAACCAGCCAGAGTGGCATTCCTGTGGCATCCCGGCGGATGTTTAAAGTGTTCCCGTTGTTGTCAGTGACCGAACTGATGTCCCCTTCTCCAGTGTAGGTGATATTATACTGGTAGTCTCCTGTTATGAGACTCTGGGTGAAGATGTGGCTGCCATTGGTGTCAAAAAGGTAGAGTTCCTCATCGATAGGGGAGGAGACCTCGTACAGGTTATGTGGGTTAAGGTATGGTTTGTTCTTGCGCACATAGCGGATGCGGATGTTCCCAAGGTCAGCGATAAAGAGCTCTCCATCCGGGCAGACAGCGAGGGAGGACGGGGCGTTCAGCTTGGCGTCTTTGGCATAACCGTCGTCCCCAGAGTAGCAGTCACAGTTGGCGTCGTTTTTGCAATCGCAGCCACTGGGCGCTCCAGCCACCAGAGAGATCTCGCCATTGGTGGAAACCTGTCGCACACGGTTAATCTTCTTTTCGTCCGACTCGGCAATATAGAGGATGCCATTGTGGGACACGGCAAGGGCGGTGGCTGACTCCAGTGTGGCGTGCACTGCCACCTTGCTGAGGAGAAAGTGGTCTATGCCTGGCACCTGGCAGTGCATGGGCCGTCCAGCTACTATGCGTACCTGGTGGTTCTCAGAGATCTGGAGGACAACATTATTGTCCAGCACGTACAAGGAATTGTCCATAGGACTGACCGCCAGGTCTGTTGGCCACTCTAGTCGAACCTGTGAAAGTAATAACAGCACATGATAATCAAGTGGTAAAGAAAGTTTAATTTGCTTTTTAATAGGTTTCACCATTAACTACAACAGTAAGAAGAACAATAGCAGCAATAATTTTATCCACTTGACAGTAGGATGACTTGCTTTTGGTGAAAGTATATCAAATGTAAAACCTTTCATCTTCAAACCTGTGAGAATGCTCAGAATGTTATTATATGCTGTATATACAGACTCCATTTAGAAAAATAAGCATACACTACCCTTTGAAATTGAAATTAAATATGTGAATGTCAGACATGTATAAACGACTAAAAGAAAAAGTACAGGATACAAAACTAGATTTGTTAAATGAATGAATTAACCCAGCGCATCACACTGATTTATCATACGCAAACTGTTGCATGAAGTAGGCTACTCAAGCATCTGTCAATCCACAAAATATACGATCTATATATATATTTTTTTACTTTGGGTTAGTAATTTCTAAATGGAAAAAGACAGCAGGAGACCAAGTCCTTGAAAAGAAGATTGAGTACCCTTATCAGAAGAAAGCATTGCATGCTTCCAGCCTCCCAAATTATTACACATTGTTCTATGCATAATAAATCGTGCTTTTTACAAGCAGCCATAATTGGCTTTGAAACAAGTTACAGACCCCCTTCTGCACTATGGTTAATACTCTAAGCTTTTTCTTGCAAGTTAGCAACCCTAGATGTTTGATTTTAATAGCAATATAGCTAAAGCAAAAGACAAAACAAACAAACAAACCAAAAAAACTGATTGCACATAATATGGTGAGACAGCATTAAGGAAATACATGGAAAACTAATTTCTGCTCTGGGAAAGAAAAAGTAATAAAAAAATCAACATTGATTTAGGTATTTTGAAAAGTTGCAAACTGCGATTTACTTGACAAACTGGGTTATTTTAAAAGGATATCTGCTGGGTATAATGTTACAGAGCAATTATTCCAGTCGAGCAAATCTGCAGAGAGTGCCACGCTGGTATAAAGTTATTCCCTAATGGATTTCCTTGTAAAGTAATCCACAAGGTATCCTGTAACAAGTAAGAAAATATAAAATTGATTTTTCAAATGTTATAATTATTGTAAAGTAAATTTATGATAAGCTTGTCGCCATAAAAAGGGGGGAAAACTGCTTTGTGAATATTTTATGTGATTTGTTGACATTAATTTGCAATTTTATCAATCTGCATTGTTGTACATTAGTGTATATTGCCCATTGACTGTAAAAGATGTGCATATTACAAAAACAAGACTGTCTTTAAAAATCCAATTCACGATTTGGATTTCAATGTCCACTTAATCACAGAGTACAGCCTTAGAAGGCCAAATATCTTACAATTATATTCATAAAAATCAATAAAAAGATAAAATTACACAAAAGAAAAATAAATAAATGGCATAAAAGGAATAGCTGCAAACCATAAGCTGAGAAAGTTTTATATTTTGTATATCAGCTTCAAAATAAAACTATCTAAGTGTTAATTTGTAAGCAGAGTTGCTTAGACCAGCAAATAACAGTCTGCTTGACCATCTGTCAGAAACAGTGTAATCAAAGGATACTGACAGGCCTTCTTTCATGCTTAATATGTTTACTTCTAATGCCACACAATTTAATTGAAAGAGAAACTGATGGTTTACAAATAATAAAACAATGACTACACGTTTTCTTAAACATACCTAGCAACTTTTCATGATAAAATATACTCCTGACACATTTAAATATGTAAATGTTATGCAACAGATACTGTAATGTTCTTTAACCCATGTTACCTTCAAAGTTTCTTCGCTAAAGCACTCATTTGAATGTCATTTGCGTTATCCATTGCATTTGTATTAGAGTTGTGTAGAAATACTGCTATCCATTATATATCTGTGTTGAATTTCTCCTGAGCTGCATTCAGTGTAATCTCAACACTGGTAAATGGATTTACCATACTTCAAGAGTCTCCTTTTGCTAAGCTTCCCTACCACAAAACCTCATTCTATTCACATCTTCAAATCACACCAATGTATTTTCTATAATAAAACATATCATCATGCCTGACATCAAACAGGAGACAGACAGCAGATACATCCAGTCTTTCAGTGAGCAGAATAAATAAATAAATAAATAAATAAAACCGCATTTACTTTGGGAATGACAGGGGAATTTTCAATTTCTTAAAACCCATTTCTTGTCAACATTGCCAGTTAAATATTTCATGACCTCTAGACCAGAGCAGCTCAGGGGACCTGACTGTAGGGGCTTTCTTGCCATTGTAAATGATGAAAAGATATTTCCCCAGCTGCTGCCTTGTGTAAGACAAGGCTGGCAGCCAGAACAGGCACTGCTCCCTCTAAAAAGGTAACAGCTGTCATTTATGCCTGGCACACACAAAATGCAACCGCAATAACTCTGAAAGACAAAACAGCAATAACCGAATCAGCACATTCACATAAAATGTACATATATGTATAAGTTTATTAACTGGAAGACTAATATTCCAAATTATCCACATTTTGTATAATGGTCCCCTTCCAAAATAAAAAAAAATCGAGAATGATAAAGATTTTGCTTGCCCATCATGTCCTTATAACATCACAAATCTTTTAAAGGCAACTGTCTGAAGTTCAGTAGGGGGCATCACATATTTTATGCCAAAACATTTATTCATGAGAAGCTTCTTAATATTCTGAGTAACAGAATGAAAAGTGTGACATTGTTATACAACTGCTTGGTGGCAACGTAGTATAAATAATACTATATATGACTATGTCATTTTAATAACTTATTTTTATATTGATTATTTGCTTGTGTTGAAGGGGGATGATGGGCTTGAAACAATACAAAAACAAATCTGGTCGGATTGCTTTTTTTGAACTATTGACTGACTTAATTCAATTTTAAAATAACAATGTTATCCACAGAACTGCAATCTCACGGCAGAGCTAGCTTCTCTCCAGACATCCCAGATGACTGTCCCCTGGGTGCAATCACAACGCACACACACGGAGAGCCACAGAGCAAGGGCTGGTGATAGGCGGCGCAGAGTGACAGTCAATGGCCAATGAAACACTGATGAAATTTCAGGATCTGAATTCTAGCCAGTGGTCAAATAGGATCATAAAAGCACTTTTGAAAAGGAACATGGCTGCCTTTATATATATACACATTGTTCTTTAAGCACTAAAACTGATGGCTTTTCATTTCAATAGGGCAGAGGGAGACATTCAGTGTCCTGCAAGATGGGGTACATTGCAGTGCTTTCAGACATAAATATGCCATATTGTATTACATAATCTATGTACTGTAACAATCAGTCCTCAACTTCATAGAGGATATTTAATTAACACCTAATTGATTCTCTTGAATGACTTCAGAAGGTTACTTGCACAATTCTAAACAATGACCTGAACTACAACCATATCCCACACTAAAATGTGGGCCTAACACTTATTTGATCACTTTTAATAATTTTAAAGCAAATCATAATTAGCTTAATTTAAATGTAACCACTACTACCTTCATCATTATCCCCCCCAATACTGGGCACTCTACCCCTAACCCTAGCCTGGATCAAATTGTAACCCTACATTTTACAGTTAACTGCACTTAAATACCTAAATATTATACACAAATATTAAAAATATAGTGTTAGAATATTCCCCTATCTTAAGTGTAAAAACATTATATTATTCAGTTGATTACCTGTCCCTAATTAAAATGTGCCACTGAATTGTAGAAATGACACACTTGAATAAACAAACAAACAAACAAACAAATCCTAACAGAATACCACAACTCTGTGCATCAGGAGCAGCCAAGGTGTTTGCCTGAAAGTGTTTTTTTAATGTTTAAAATGGGGTAGGCAGAAGGAAGGGTGTTGCGTGGGGCACAATGTCCCTTAACTCTTGAGAGCACACCTCTTGATGGTATGGGGGTGTTGACACAAGTCGTTAACTAATCCTGAGTGTAATGTCCTTTACTGTTGCAAGATGTGTGCCACTGGTAGCAAATGCTTGTCGTATTTCCAGTCTCTCTCTCTCTCTCTCTCTCTCTCTCTCTCTTATAAACTACGGAACTGCAGTGACAGGGGTCCCGGGGGGGAAAGGGCTCGCAGTTAGTGAACACTCTGCGGAGGGGTGCGAGTGGGGAGGCGGGGGGGAGTGGGCAATGCAAGGCAGTGACAGCTGGAGGTTCTTCTCTTTACACTATTCTGCTGTAACTCTTTACAAAAATAAAGCTCTTCTCCCCTGGCAGCTGGGGCCCCTGCTGGACCTATTTGCCATGAGCCACAAATAACCTTGTAAAGTCCAGATGCTACAAACTGTATTGCACAGAAGGGGATGGGAACTGCTGATCAAAAAAGGACACATCTAAAATCTTAAAGAACACAAAAGGGGACCAGAGGGCAGGATGGCTTTAAAGAAGGAGCTATCACAGCGTGGCACTAACCTGCACTCTTTTACCGCAAATATTTTTATCTGTCCGTGAGTGAACGATTGAATACTTCATTATTTTTTAATTAGAATATTTAATGGAAAGAACACCTGGACTATAGGGAAAATGTGAGAACCCAATTTTGTTTGAAGAGGAAAACTGAAGATAGCTGCAGGACACAGTGAACTTCAAAGCAGTGTCATCTCCAAGACCCAGTTCCAGGAGATAAATCGAGACATTTTAAAGGCTGTAAACAATCTCTTCAGCAAAGGTGGAATGCCCTTGCCTAGGTCACAGACTGCCATTCTGTCTGGGTTTTCTGATGAAATCTGACCAGGGTAATAGCAAGATATTTGGGTACTGACATCTTCTGCCCTAGAGCTGTGGCCGAAGCTGGTCCACATCTCGATAAAGCATTATTACCACTGACACTGCAACATAAACAGCACTGGCAATTCACAGCTGCTGAGCTTGGAGGTGAACTGCACTGGTTGTCAGGGTGTAACAGCTATGAGTTACTAAGTTGAAGAAGAAAGTGCTTCGCGTTTCTTCCCTGACTTGAACAGTTAGGTTAGAATTCACACCTATTAATAGACAGCCACGTAAAGAAGTACCTGAGAGATATCCATGACAGAATCACAGCTCAGCGGCCGGGCAGATGTCAAGTCGTTGGAGCCCAGGAGTGTGGAGATGATTCCATTCTGGTCAATCCTGCGGATCATGGTGCCATCCACGAAGTAGATCAGGCCAAACTTGTCAACGGTGATGCCTGATTAGAAAGACGGAAGGAGTTAGAGAGAAGAGAGATACAACTGTTTGTTTCCACCATTTACTTCTTTTCACTCAGCCATGGCCACCCAACAATAACAGCAGACTGAGAAACTTTAATCTTTTTCCCAGACTGTCACAAGGTGCCAAGATCTCACTGAGGCTAATAAACAGCAAGAACCTTTGACCAAATACACCATAAAAAACAACAACAGAGGACCCTAAAAGAGATGGACTATCTTTAAAACAACAACAGCATTGTAGGCACAGTGTCTTATATTGGGTAAACATTTTACCAAAACTGCATGTTTACATTTTATTTGTGTTTTTAATAAAATTGCAAAAGCCCAATAACAAAGTCACTTTGTCATTACTGATTCAAGACGTACAATCAGCACAGTAAATTGTTATACCATATAATTATTATTATTATTACATGTTTAGGCCACATATACTGAAAATTGTGACAAATATGTTGTCCAGTCTCTTGTTACAGAACATAAAACACAGTATGTGTTCCTTTCTGAGCTTTGAGAGCCCAAGTCTCAGAAAGGGACACAAATACAGCAGAGAGAAAATATCATTAGCAGTGAGAGAATTGAACTGCATTGATCCGGCCTCCTGAAACTCTCCTCCTAATACTATCACAGTCTGCTTGATGAGATAACACTTCTCAAGCCCAAACAAAGGACTTGTGAGACTGGACAGTTACTATTTATTTAAAGTCTAATTACAGCATTTTCACTTAAAGCCAAAGACTATTTTGATTACCTATATACTGCTGTAATACATTCATTTATGTTTTATACATTTTCTGGCAATGCAGAGTTGCCTGCTTTTCTATCCTGCAAGTGCTTGATTACGTCTTTATAGTCCATTATTTTTCTACTTATTTATTCAACACAGGTCAAAAAATTGGCCTTGTTTAAAATCCATCCCAAGATTATTCTCAAATAACTGTTCAAGTCCCACAAGACTGTAAACTGGAGCAGCAAATGAGTTTCAGTGTCTCTGTGGAAATATTCTGCTCAAATTTCCTCGAACAAAAAGACAATAGTAACATAGCAAACTTGAGAGCTTGCAATTCCAGTTTCTATGTCCAACAAGTTGATATTACCTCAGGTTTCCCATGAGAGTAAAGTCAGCAGATTATTTTAAACATGATGTACATATGCGGTGTCCTGAGTAAGTCTTACCTCTGGGGTTGGTGAGGGTGGCCTCTACTGCTTTCCCCCCATCGCCACAGCGGGTCTCATCGAAAGGAAGACACTGGTCTCCTGTGCCGGCGATCAGCTCCAGGTTCTTGGCCACGTCCTTAACCACACTCAGAGACTTCACTTTAAACACCTTCCTGCTGTTGGTATCGGAGAGGTACACAGCACCAGAGACGGGGCTGCTTGCCAGGTAATACTTGTGCGCTGGGCTGTTGCTGGAGGACAACAACAATGTGGGTTTGATAGTGATGTCAGACAGGACTTGCAGTCACTCACACTAAGGTCAGTAAGTCAGTGTGTATTGTTGTGTTGGCCGAATTATCTTAGCGAATGCCATGTCTACCACTGAGGTGATGGATGAGATTTGGTGAAGAGATTTGGAAAAGAAAATGTGGAAAATGCGGGAAAACTCAAGAACAATAAGGAGAGGAATGAAAATGCTTATTTTGAAATGTAGTAAGACTATGGCGAAAACTCACTTTGCTTTAGCATTCCTGAATTCCACTGCCCCTAATATTAGCATATATAAACACCCCTTTGGGATTCTACAAGGGCAACACCCAGCAAATACATGTAATCCACAAAATTCACATTGAAGCGACATCATGTAAAAACTGCTGCATAAATTACATGGTGTCTCTGAAAGCGGTAATAAAATGAAATTCCCAAGGAGCCTACATTTCTAAAGTCAGATACCTAAATAGCTCTGGGTTCATGCTGGTAGCTGTGGTAAGCCCACCAGGGATCTCTGTACACAGATAATGTGAACAGTTATGCTCACAATGTGAATATAGAAGCATCAGCTACTTCTTCAATAGAATGCCGATGGCTACAAACAACCTGATCCAAACAGAACAATGCTGTCAACCAAACTGGACACATTATGACATCTTATTACCTCGATTTCCATAAGAGAACATAATAATAAAGGTGGTCAAATGTCAACCTGTATTGCTCTGACAGAATGTAATAAGCCACCTGCTGATGTATCTAACATTATGTTGCTCACAGTATACCCTTATATATATTTAATTAAAACAAATCTCTAAATAACTTATATGATCAAGGCAGCATAAAGTAATCATACCTATGGGTACAGTTTGGTCTACCACTGGCCTTAATTGTAGCTATGGGTGGAAACTGAATAAATCAGTGCCAGCATCAGAAATAAGTTCTACATGATTTCAAAGGCTGGTACTTTAGGAGCTAGTTAAATACATTCAACTTTTAAGTGCACAATTTATTCTCATTGTGACAAATAGAAAACACAGGAGGGAGGGATCTGTGAATTGCTGAAGTGCTGGTAAACAGTAACCATACCCTGCAATGGCTACAGCTAGCAGTCTACTTCGCTCCATGGTAAACTTCAAGGAGAATGAAGCTAGTGTTTTTAAAGTTTAATGTTTTCAAATACATTGGAGGAATCCCCAAAATGTAAGAAAACTGAACCATCAGCTCTGACAACTTTCAAACGCATAGCCCAGGAAGCAAAACTACTTCCAAGTCATGTTGAGTGGTATTATGGTGTAGTGGCACTTTTAAGACGACTTCAATCATTCGGGCTGGAGATATCACTTCAGTGCATTTCTGCCAAATGTGATTATCATTATCGAACTACTTGGCAGGGATAAATCACAATTCAAACTCTATAAAAACTTTGGATTTCTGTACAGCTGTCAAGTTTTGTCCTGCAGGCCCCTGCCGTGTCAAATCTTATAATCCACCACAAGTCGAAAAGATAACGGACCAGTATGCCTAGTGCACTTCGTTTTTATGTTTTATTGTATCATTTTGAATGACAAGTGACCTTCTGCTGGTTCTAGAGACAAGACACTCTGGAAGACCTTAGGCAAGGGAGACAAAAAAAATGTTAAAGGCGAATAATTTCTCCAAATGTCTCCCTATTTATGCCTGAAAACAATATTGCGATGGCTGCCCACCATACTCCAAAGTTTAACCTCCTGTCCACATAGTATTGACTTACAAACGACAGCCTTTATTACGTGTCAGGATGGATTTTAGTTCTCGCAGGTGGCTTTAGCTGTCATGATGGAACCATCCCCCTCAAATCACATCAGGAGTGAGTGTCTGCTTGCAACAAAGAAGGCAGCTCTGTTTGAATTTGATGATCTAACTGATGCAATTTTGCTGTGAGGGGATTTCACTACACATGGGAATGCGCCAGACATAACAGGAAAAAGGTGAGTAAAGTGGAAGTCTGAGTTTTCTGCACACATTTTCTCCGGTTTTGAAATCCAGTTTATTCTAGTGCTGAAATTATTCAATGCCAAATGTATACGATTTCTCCCAGGTATGTAGAAAACTGACCCCCTCCCCCTCCTACTGACTGTGCACTAAAATGGCATTCTGTTGCACTAAAGAAACACTTTGACCTTCAGCAATAGATATGAACTCAATCTTTATTCTTCCACTGACAACATATGGCTTCTGGTAGATGATTTAATTTAGCCACATGCCAGCAAAGGCAATGAAGTGGGCTTGCTGCTAGAGGAAAGACACACCATATTGAGAGGGAATGCTATACGCCAGCTCCGAGCTTCCTGTATGTTTTATATTAAACCAAAATTAACTTAATGGGATACAAATGAAAACCCTTCAACAAGCTTACAGGCACATTTATAATTCAAAGGGAGTCACGTTATGTTAATGGAATAAGAGCTGCATCTGTTAGCAGTATCCCAATTCTTCACATTTCCTTCCATTTGCCAGAACTTTCTCTGGTGATAAACAAGTTAATTACTGTCTAAATTTGACTTCTCTTCATGGGACTTACTGCCATATAAATAAGAAACATTACTTCCAGATGACATCTAGAAATTGGATTGTAAACTATTGCAGAATGCTTTCTCCAGTATTCTACAGGAGACGGATACATGTAATGGTCATTTTTTTAATGCTACAGAACAGCATATTACTCAGTTGAGATTACCCATTTCATTACCCATCACAAACATCCTTACAAGCAATAGATGTAAACTTTATGTACTGCAAGCCTGAGCTTATAAAAGCATTTTTTTTCTCCCCAATGTGTGGTTTACTCATTGCCTTACTTATTGCCTTACCTATGTCTGAAATCTTTATTTCTGACACAATAGCCATGAAGCAGCAGAAAAAGGAAAGGAAGAAAGAAAGATAGAAAATGTTAGTTGTTAGCAAAGTGATAGCAATTAATAATGACATCATGATGAAGCATCAGTAGGTTAATGTACTGCCTTCAATTTTAGTTTCTTAACTAAAGCTAACTGGAACCCCAGGCCAACCCAAACCCTGACCCTAGTCCACAACCTAAACTAAATCAAAATCATATTCACAAACATCCTAGATGTACCTGGAAAACCATTTACTCCTCATAAATGTGGAAAGAGTGAGAATTCTGCAGTCATATGACATCCTCTACTCTGATTCACTGCAAGGTCACTTAATTTCACAATTCAATGAACCCCTCCACTAACCTACAGTCCACTTCACCAGCTAAACCCTGCCATCAGCAGACTCTTATTCTTATTACCTCAGCTCCAAAACGCTGGTGACATTTCCCGTGGAGAAGATCCTGCGGACATAATTGAAATCGCCTACATAGAGACTCCCATCAGTGCCACAGGCCAGGGCGACAGGTGCCAAGAGCTTGTTGCCATCAGCAAGTCCATTGCAGCTTGGGCAGGAGATACTGCGCCTCCTCCCATTACCCATCACACTACCGATGACAGGGGGTTGCTGTGAGATGAACAGGTTCTCCCCATTGCCCTTGTGCAAGATACCTGTGGAGACAGAGGAGATGTTATCTGACTTTCAGCAATCCAGCAGCACTGAAGCATTCATAAAGCAAAAATAATGAAGTCTCAGCTTAGACAAATACAGAGTTAAGCGACTATGGAGAAAAAAAATATACGATCCAACAGTTTTTCTTCATTTCAATGCCTGCCTCCATCCATTTCCAGTAATTTTTTGTCTGATTCAAAACAAACAAACAAACAAAAAAAGAACTGCAGAGTGTTTGAACAATCACTGGAGATGACCATGGCAGACTTTTTTTAATTGTGCATTTTATGTTGTGGATTGATGGCAGGATTTCAAACTGAACCACATGACATGCTTTTTTCAGACTGGAAGTGAACTCTGAATCCTGAGGTTACATGACAATGAGAGAACTACCTCAGCGTCTTCTGATTCAAGGTAAATAAGAGGCGTCAGGAGAAGTGATAAAGCAACAATGGACCCTGCCCTTACTGACAAATTTCACAGTGACAGAATGCACAGCTACCTTCCTGGGCACTTTCATGTAACTGGCTCATTTACTTTGATGAAGCATTCCTGACAACTACTGGCCAAAGATTTCTACTTGACAAGAGCTCAGAGAGCTTTCTCTTTGACTGGTTACTGGGCCATTCAAAAGGCAATTCACCGGCAATAAGAAAATTGACCCTTCTCCCCGTCAGGAACAATGGCAATAAAATAAGGCTTCCCAATAGAAATAACAGCCATTTACAGCAAGGTAATGACAAAGTGCTGTCAGGAGCCAGTTTTGAAGCTGTAATTGGGGAGGGGGTAGCTAGATGGCATGTCAAAAGTTGTTGAGTTGATTGCTACTCGGACAACTTGGATATCCTTTGAGAACAGGACTTTCTATTTCAGCAATGTGTAGTAAATGTAAAAATATGACAATTTTATCAAACAATGACAGTTTCAGGTTAATTCAATGCCCCTACTACTACTACTATTACTACTACTACTACTTCTACTCATAACATTGCCAAGACTTCTTAGATTTACTATGACAAATACTACAGCTACAACTAATAATATACACTCACCTAAAGGATTATTAGGAACACCATACTAATACTGTGTTTGACCCCCTTTCGCCTTCAGAACTGCCTTAATTCTACGTGGCATTGATTCAACAAGGTGCTGAAAGCATTCTTTAGAAATGTTGGCCCATATTGATAGGATAGCATCTTGCAGTTGATGGAGATTTGTGGGATGCACATCCAGGGCACGAAGCTCCCGTTCCACCACATCCCAAAGATGCTCTATTGGGTTGAGATCTGGTGAGTGTGGGGGCCAGTTTAGTACAGTGAACTCATTGTCATGTTCAAGAAACCAATTTGAAATGATTCGACCTTTGTGACATGGTGCATTATCCTGCTGGAAGTAGCCATCAGAGGATGGGTACATGGTGGTCATAAAGGGATGGACATGGTCAGAAACAATGCTCAGGTAGGCCGTGGCATTTAAACGATGCCCAATTGGCACTAAGGGGCCTAAAGTGTGCCAAGAAAACATCACCCACACCATTACACCACCACCACCAGCCTGCACAGTGGTAACAAGGCATAATGGATCCATGTTCTCATTCTGTTTACGCCAAATTCTGACTCTACCATCTGAATGTCTCAACAGAAATCGAGACTCATCAGACCAGGCAACAGTTTTCCAGTCTTCAACTGTCCAATGTTGGTGAGCTTGTGCAAATTGTAGCCTCTTTTTCCTATTTGTAGTGGAGATGAGTGGTACCCGGTGGGGTCTTCTGCTGTTGTAGCCCATCCGCCTCAAAGTTGTACGTGTTGTGGCTTCACAAATGCTTTGCTGCATACCTCGGTTGTAACGAGTGGTTATTTCAGTCAAAGTTGCTCTTCTATCAGCTTGAATCAGTCGGCCCATTCTCCTCTGACCTCTAGCATCAACAAGGCATTTTCGCCCCCACAGGACTGCCGCATACTGGATGTTTTTTCCCTTTTCACACCATTCTTTGTAAACCCTAGAAATGGTTGTGCGTGAAAATCCCAGTAACTGAGCAGATTGTGAAATACTCAGACCGGCCCATCTGGCACCAACAACCATGCCACGCTCAAAATTGCTTAAATCACCTTTCTTTCCCATTCAGACATTCAGTTTGGAGTTCAGGAGATTGTCTTGACCAGGACCACACCCCTAAATGCATTGAAGCAACTGCCATGTGATTGGTTGGTTAGATAATTGCATTAATGAGAAATTGAACAGGTGTTCCTAATAATCCTTTAGGTGAGTGTATAATACATCAATTAAAAAATGGCCAAGAGATTTGGTTAAGTGAAATCATTTACGGTCAGTCAAAGTGATACAAACAAAAAACAACAACAACCTTGCTCCAATGGAATACTACTACTAATAAAAATGTGTATTTAGTTTAGAAAAAAACAACATATTAGTCTCCAGGCTGCAACAGAGAAGGCTCAATGAATAGCTTGTGTATAACTGTTCAGTTAACTCACCACTTTGTATATTGAGAGCGTGGTGTTTGTCGAGAGCCCAACCACCAAGGTTAGAGGCACTTGTTTCATAACCCTGCAGCACAGCCGTTCTCTTCTCCCACAGTATAAGGTCAGGGCACGATTCATATTCATAACCAACAGAAACTGGGGAAAGAAAGAAATCCAATAGCCTATTAACACTCTTCAAATAGCAACAGCAGCATGTGGCATAGAGACTAAAGAATGGTTGGCAAAACACTTAAGCCACACACGTACACACACACACACACACACACGTTTTAAAGCTCAGTACACACCAAACGCCTCATACAGCCCGTAGACTTTCTGGCTGTAGACATCGGTTTTGTCCCAGATATAGTAGTAGGTGAGGTCAGGGGCGGCCGGGAACCACTTCCTGAAGAGTCTTCCCTCCACAGCCACCATCAGGTGCACCTTCATGAGGTTGAATGGGATGGTGGCATGAGTCAGAGTCACACGCAGCACTGACTTGTACCCCGGGGTGCGGCTGCTCAGGTAGCTCATCTTCATCTTGGTTCCTGGGATGTTGATCTCTTCTTGCAGTGCCTGAGAAGGGAGGACCATGCGTTCGTTTAGAAAAGCTGAAAGTCTTTTTTTAACCTGTGGAAGGCAGAACCCCCATGTGGTAACTGAAGCCATCTTGTTCTCCTCTGAGGGCTTTCTTTTGTACTTCAACCACACCACGCCAACCTAAAGAGAAGAGTCAGCACTTGGCCACTACTGAAGGCTTGCCCTCATTTATAAAACAAACAAAAGACCCTTACTTTTCTTATTTGTTCTTTGCTTAACTAGTCTAACTGTCATCCCTACTGCTCAAAAGTGGGTCCCGACTTGCTGACTGCTTCATTCCACTGATTAAACCTCATCGGGACATGTTGCCATGGTACTGATCTGTCGCAGGAGAGGCTCAGCCCAGCGTCTGACTGTCGGGTTTCATAGACAGATTGGGCAATGCAGGTGGCCAGTGAACAATTGTTTAATCTG